>NC_135536.1:45472911-45737911 GCF_045843805.1 Urocitellus parryii
ATGATGGCTGTTCCACATGTTCAGGAAGCACATAAGCCATGAAGGTGGAGAAATTACATGAACCATGTGTGACAGGCCTAGGGAGCCAACCCAGGAGGTGAGGACTTGATTCTCTAACTAGTGATGAGCCAATGGAGACGGCTTTTATGTGGGAAGTGACAAGGAAGGATTTGGTTTATTTCTGGAGTTATCAAAATACAGTGTCTAGGAAGTCTTTTGAGTTATGAGAGCCTGATATAAAGAGACCGTTTAGGAAATTGTTACAACATTTCAAGAAAGAAAGTGAAGATCTTCTCCAAGGTAGAGTTCTGTGAATGGGGCGGTATTATGAAACTGAGATAGGATCATTGGCACAAGGTCATTCAGTAGAGGGGACAGACTAGGAAATGGAAGGATTAATGATGGTCACAGGTTCTCTAGATTGGTAGCTAGCTATCCTGATCCTCTTGCCTGAGAGAAATTTAAAGGGATATTTTCTTAAATAGCCAAGTTGATATGAGGTGAGCAGTTGTAATCCTGGGTCTGATCCTCTGAAGCAGTGTTGAAGCTAGGGCTGAAAATAGGGCTTGGAAATACTAATCACTGGTGTTGAAATAAATGGCAGTTCAAATCAAGGAATGGATTGAAAACCCATGGAACTGATGTAGAGCAAAGAGAAGGTTAAGGAGCATGTGGGGGCAAGTTGTCACCTAAAATGCAAAGAGAAAAGAGAAGACAAGAAGGAATAGGACACCACAGAATTTGATTTTGTTAGGGGAAGAAATATTAATAATGTCAAGGTAGCTGAAGATAAATCTTTAATAGGGTAAATACTGAAGAGATGCCTTAAGTTTTTTCAATTGAAACAGTTGCACTGGAGTGTTAGGTGTAGAAGATAAACCTAATACATGGCAGAAGGCAAAGGAGAAGAATGTAGATGTTTGTAATAAAAGAAGTGCAGGAGATGAAATGATAGTGCCAAGGAAATATTTCGTATTTCATGCTGTGAGACTGTGTTTATATGTCTGAGATTTATGGGGCCAGGCAGTTTGTGCATATCAGAAGATAGATGGACAACGAGCTCTGTTAGCCAATTATATGCTCTTTAGCAATCCGCCTTTTTAAAATCAATATCTTGTGGTCATATCTGTATTAAGAAAGGATTGATTTTCATTATTATTAATGGCTAAACGACACACCATACTATGGATGTTTCATAATTTATTTAACCATTTTCCACTATTGGATATTTTGCTTATATCTAAAAGTTTGCATTTCTAATGCAAATACCAACTGAGAGGGTGTACATGTATAGGTGTTTCAATTAGAAGAATCTAGTCCAAATGGATTTTTAGCATAAGTTGATTAAAATTTTACTAAGTTTTATGTATTGTGCTAACTTTTCTTCTCATATCATCAAATATTCACAATGTGTACCCAGTGAGATAGGTACTGTGGTTGTGGTTATGTATGTTTTCAAATTAAGTCATCTAACACTTAGAAAACTAAAATAACTCAAATTTACATGTCTTTTTAGGTAACAGAGTAAAATTTGAACTCAGGATGCTAAAGCTAGATTGAAATACTTCCCAAGCAATGGTGAGAGCATTTTAAAAGACAGTTATTTTAAGAGTGAAAAAATAAGATAATTATAGTTGGAGTGAACAGGATTAGGAAGCTGACTGAATTTGGAGGGTGAAGGAGAGGTTAGATCAAAATACCAGTGAAGGGCTGACAGCAGCAGGTGCCACGCTTCCCCACTACCTGCATCTCCAACGCTGTTTCATTGAAATACAAACCACATTTCCCTTGGTGTATAGAGGTTGAGGGTAGGAGATGAGGATGAACTTCTTAATTTTTGATGCATCCATGCTGTGACTATAATAAGTGTTTTTATTTTGTATATCTAATTCACCATATTTTTTTCTTAGGAAATTTGATGAAATTTCTTAAAATTTCTTTTCCACTGAAAGGGGAAAAAGCTGAATATTATGAGGATTCCATCAATGTAAAATCAACTTCTGTGAGGCCAGTTTCCAAACAGTACTAGTGTATGGGGGCAGGACCAAGGCCCAGAGTTGTACATTGCCCAACTCAGGGGCCACCATTCTCACGGAGCCTTACTATTGACTGTGATCAGTTTTATGGTCCCAGTGGACCTGTAGCTATTAGAGGGATGAATTTTGGGAAATAGCCAACTTCCCAAGGGAGACAAGGGTTCAAGGGATGTCATGGCTGTGAAGTGTACCTACTGGGCCCGAGTCAAGACATTTTAGTCATTATATTCCTCTTTGACTTTTTAAAGTTTAGCGGAGGAATGAGAAGGCAAGGAGTCAAGATTGTGGATTATACATTTTGTGACAGGCTAGGTAAAAATCCAAGAACTTCAGGAGATAATGAGGCAGGATCTTTCCTAAATGTGGTACATGTGACTAAGCACAAATTTGGTTTCTGCTTTGAAAGTTCTCCATAGGGCATTATTGTTTCTACCTCATTCTCTCCTTAGCATGAAAAAAAATATGAATGGTATTTATTTTTACTTTTCCAGTTTAGTGACCAGATAGCATATTCATATTTTAACTTATTGAAGTTAACGAAACACAAAATGATAATAAATATCATCTTTGCAAGTCATAAAATTAACTACCGGAATGGCTTTCCCTTAGGTGCCAGATTTATGAATGGAGTACTTTAATTATTTGTATGCCCTTAGCAGAAGGATTTGCTTTTTTTTTCACTCTGTAAATAATGTTTATATAATTGTTATATAAAGTTGTAATATGTTTTTGCATACTCCATACTAATGCTACTTTACTTACCTCACAGGTGTTAAAACAATCAAATCAGACCTAGTAAGTGGAAGATATTTAAAGCTTATATTTGAATTCATTCTTAGCATTTTATATTAAACTATATGTACATATATATTATACTACTGACATTGTATAATACACATAATTACTAATAACTGTCATGTGCTTATAAAGTGATTGAAAGACAGTCTTTTTGCTTAATATGTTTGGTATCATAAAATAAAACTTTATGATTTGGATGATTTTATCATAAGTACTCACATGTTTGTACAAAAATGACACAGGAATGAATTTATTATTTAAACTCAGTTAAAAAGGATATTCTATAAGAAATGTCTTAAGTGGAAGTAATGGTATCACTATATCAATTTTGTGATTGGCTATATTACATGAACCACCCCCTCAGGTCTAGGTCATTGCCTCCGCATTATTTTTGGTCAAAAGGGAATTTTCATATTGCTCTTAGAACATTTAGGCCCCAAACTGAAAGAGAACTTCCGTGGACAGATCCTTTGAGAGACCATAAAGAACCTCTAAGAACATTTTAAAACTCTAGTACATCAGGTTCTCTGACAGTAGTAAAGGCTCAGTAGAATGGTTGTATGATTGTATGTCTTCTTTGGCATATCTAGGAAAATAGTTTTGCAAGGATAATTTATTAGTAGAAGAACTCTGTTGTACAAAATGAATATATGGCATATAGTAGACCATAGGAAAATAGTTTCATTAAGGTACGTGTTTTCTAAAAATACGGAGAAGTTACTCAAATTTAACTATTAACTTTTTTTTCTATTTATTGGACAAACTCATCAAGGATTTGTGTAAATGACATGGATGATGGCCTAAATGAACTGTCAGATTTCATTCATGTCTTTTTAAGTTTTCCCTCTCAACACCTTCCACTATGGAATATAGGATAGTACATAGACATGTCTCAAAAAAGAAAAAAAAAAGCCTGTGTTTTTTTATTTTATTTTATTTTTTTAGTTATAGATGAACACAATACCTTTATTTTTTTATTTTTATGTAGTGCTAAGGATCAAACATAGTGCCTCACACATGCAAGGTGAGCACCCTACCACTGAGCTGCAACCACAGCCCAAGCCTGTGTTTTTTTATAGAGTCTGTTATGGATCAGATTTAGAAGAAAATCAGGTTAAGATTTACATTTTAATTTCCATATTTCTATTGTTACTGACAATAGGTTGATTAAGAATAGATGCTACAGCTGGAGTTGTAGCTCAGTGATAGAGCGCTTGCCTCGCATGTGTGAGGCCCTGGGTTCAATCCTCAGCACCACATAAAAATAAATTAAAAAAAGAACAGATAAGTATCATGTCCATCTACAAATAAAAATAAAATGAATTTTTTAAAAAAGAACAGATGCTGGAATCATAGTTGGTCGATATATCATATTGGTGTTGCAGATTTATTGTCAGACAAATGAGAACATATGTATTCTCTACCAAAAATTTTTGAAAATTTGTATTGCTGTAATAAGGGAAGCAAAATAAATATTATCTTCTATATATCCTTGTTAGTGTTCAGGTACTTCATGTCACAGTACCACTCCAGTCTCAGAGACCAGTCAACTATGGAACTGAATATTCTGGTGAGAAGATATACTGGAAGTATAGACAAAAACAATGTATAGTTGACACTGTAAAGTATACTTAAACAGTGTTGGGGTGGATGTAGAGAATGTCAAAAGGGCTGTTATCAATATCACCTTTAATTTCTTTCAGCAAAATAAATTAAAATGTTAACTAATATGATTCAAACATCTAGGCAAAGGAAAGTGAATGAATACACCTATAATAGCTCAAATGCTGACTAATATAAAAATACAAATTATTATTAAGATGCTGTCTAGCTAAGTCAACATTCCTTCTACATCTGATGGTAATGTTTTCAAAAGCCTTTTCTGCACAAGAGTAATGCCTTCAAGTGTATTTTCTATTTTAATGATGAGTTAGAATTTCAACTATTTATTTTATTGGAACTTATAAGTATCAAAGAAGTGATGATCTCTAGGAATTTGAATTATCTTTTTCCTGATGGCTCCTGGTAAAGTGCTATCCCTCTGGACATCAGCACTAAAATAAAATGAAATGATTTCAAATAATAGAGGCATTCTGAATTAATTCCTTCAGTTATGATAGAAGAAGGAGAGATAGGTGAGTGACCCTAAAGTCTCCCCATGATCTGGAATGGTAAGAAAATGTAAAACTAAATATAGAAAAAGAGAAAGTTAGTGAATATATTTGCATATGCAAATTAGCTTAATTGATACTGCTTGCCTCTACAGGGATTTTTCATTACAAACTGGAGTGCTACATTGTTCAGCTCATATTGAGTAATTTAGTAACTAATGAGACCAGTTTGCACTAATTTGCATATGATAAATGAGCTTAATTGCAGTAAATAACTTGGAGGCATAATTACTTAATTTTCCTGTGTTGCACGGCTTTTAAGTTCACGTATGAACAACTCAAGATAATTTTGCATATTTAAATTAGTTGCTTTTAAATTTTCTTGAACAAAAAAAAAGGAACACACCTTATCAATTGAGCTGTAAAACAATCAAAAGTAAGGATTGCAGAATTTTTATTTAAAAAGAAAGAATAGGAAAGAAAAGAAGAAATTTCTTAAATCTGTTATTCACCTCTCCCATATCTTCACCTCAAATAAGATAGCAGCATTGACATTTAGAAAAATGTTTTTAATGTTGAAAGTTAATTCATAACTTCGATTGGAAACTGGCCCAGGTTACTGTATATGAATAACTTTTGAAATCAATTTTATAGAATAGATGTGACATGTTCACTGCCTAGTTTGACAAACTAATATCAAGGTAGTCAGTTGGATCTCCCACCTGCAATGTGTTAGGTTTAATGAAGTAGGCAGCACTGTAACCGTGGCATTTGTTTTCTATCTAGATTAATGTTTCAAACTAACTGAATTGCATCTATTGGAGAATCTTGGTATGAGACGACTATGAATGACCTCCTTATTGGTCTTCACATTATCTTAAGAATATATGTTTTATCAAAATCTCCATTTGCAAAATTGAAAAACTGAAGTACATATAGAGTTGATGGCAAACTATTATTTCATGATACCAAGTTGCCTTAAAATTTCATTTTGCGGGGAAAAGTATAATTTACTATTCAGAACCAACTTAGACCATATGAAATCATATTCATGATTATGAGAAGATATTATATAGTTGTGAAAGTTTAAAACCTGTAATTTAAAAAACCAGAAGGGAACATTAGGGCTCTTCATTTGCCACAGTATGGAAAAATAACTCATGAAAATTTTCTCTGAAAAGCTCAAATCCCACCAATTCAGTATAAGTTTCCTATAGCTTTCAGAGGCATGCCAGAGCAGGTATTAATATTTGTGTATTAAAAGTGTAAAATTTGAGATCTTTCTATAATAGGTTCTCAGAAAATACCTGGTAAATACAAAAAACAAGCAAATAAATCTGAGGCAGAGTCAGAGTGAATCTCAGAACCCAGGGCTTTGTTTTACCTCCATATTCTCAGCTCAGTGTTCATTCATATCCTCTGGACATGGAAAGAGTAGGCAAATTCAGTATCTGCAAAGATTTTTGTATCCAGCCAATTTGAATTCACATCTCAGCTTGCTCATTTCTTAACTGTGTAGACCTAGAATTATCTCTTGCCCTCTCTGAGCCTTGATTTCTTCATCTTTAAAATTGAAGAAAGGATTTCCTGGATGCATGTTGTAAAGATAGTAAAGTTTAAAGTGCTTAGTATAGAATCTTGTGTATAGAAAGTTTTTGATAGACAGCTAATGTTTCTGTCTATATGCAGAGTAGTCTAAGGATACTGTGCAGGTTCTTAAGAAACACGTTAGTGCTTATAGGAGCATCATCAATGTAGAAGAAATAAGGAACATTATCAATAAATCCTCAAGATAAATTTAATTTAATAGAACAAACATTGTTTATATTGATAGTATTTATATTTGACAGTATACATTAGTTCAGAATACACCATTTAAAAACGACCATGTATTTTTTACCTCAAATGAAAACCCTTCTCTTAAAAACCAAAGCAGTTGTCTAAATAGTCATTACCAACTTAGAAACAACTAGAAAATACAACTTATAGAGGGACTCAAAATTGAAGTTTCCTTTAAACTAAGATGTGATGTGTCATTATTATTCTTATTATGTCTCAACTTTCTTATAAAAATGGGAATAAAGAGCCAATAAGAATTCCAGAAGAGCTAGAAGGTAGAACTAGTCCTCATCCATTGCTATAAATTATGTTTGCCAGACATTGAAGGGTACATATGATTTTCCTCATGCATGTTGCAGAAAAATCTATCATCTGTTATGCTGATAAGGGGTACCTTTCCACATGAAGACCAGAAGAGAGAACTCAGAGGGATTTCTATGATGGGGTGGGGGTGGGAGACAGCAGATACACATCATCCTGGGTTTTTATACACATCACTAACTTTGATTTGCAGACTAAGCGCGTTCATTTTCTGCTAAGAAATATGTGAAATCTGTGGGTAGGGAAGGACTTGAAGTCACTACTGTGAATGAAAGGCAAGGCATCTGGGCACTTAACTAAAACCAATAAATGAGGACTTCCTAGTTGCAAAACAGATTATCTTGGGTGGTCAGGATCTAGGAAAACCAGACAATAAATCTTAAAGTACTGAGCTTCAGTTCAGTAAACATTTACTGAGTGCCTAATGTGTATCAGACTGGAGAAAATACTGGAGAACAAAATGAGTTATGTTTGGCTCCTTAGCATTCCCATCATGAGTGGAGAAGACCAGGAAGAAAATAAAATAACATGGTTCCATGAAAGGCAGAACCGTTGTCAGTTGTACCTGGATTTGGATCCCTGCTTTTAGATATTGAACTCAGGGAAAGTACTTAAACTCTCCAAGTTTCATTTTTTTTTCAGTGCAGAATGGAGTTTTTTATGTGGTTAAAAAAGAGATATATGATGCTTTCCCCCCCAAAACACACACACACTGCAAGAGTACTTGCAGAGTACTGCAAGAATTAGATGAGAATGGCTACACACAATGCCTAGCTTATATGAGATACTATGCACAGAGCACATAGAGAATGGCAGCTGAAGAGAAGTTGACAACCTGTAGACACAACAGGAGGGAATCAGATCACCCAGCCTGATGCCTATCAATGAGCACTTGCTATAATCATGAACCTACACAGTTCACCTTCACACATACCTTTTTAACTTTGGTATTCATGTGGGTCTTGGTGGGAGTAATTGGAGGGTCTGACACATGCCTTCTTTTAGCATATGCACTTATAGTAAAGACTGGGGGAAGAAAACAAAAGAGCAGCAATATCATTGCGATCAGGCAAATTTCATTTGTGGGCATACTAAGAATATTGTTTTCGAAGTATGGAAACATCTTTAATTATCTCTCAGGTACTAAAGGTGACTGGATTATTTGAAGATTAAAATGGGACAGAAAGATAATTATACTGTCAATTTAAAAAGTGGGCAGAGGTCTCAAACTCATAAGGTTATGTGTAAATATGAATATGAATAATTTTCTCATTTGTAGGTATTTATAGCTCTGTGGTGATATATCAAGATATTTGCAAATCTGTGCTAGGTTACAGTGTTCTTCTTGGCTTTAGAATAGTCCTTGGTGGGAGAAGACATCATATTCTTGTTACCCACATGAGCTAGGAATGACATAGAAGAGTGACACAGCTATCATTAACCTTGGATTCAAAACTCAGGCAGTGTGGCAGGGTCTGCTTTCTCTTCTCAAAGTCTCCAGAACTTCAAAAGCCTTTTGGGTTCATTTGGGTTTGAGAAAGGTTTGGAGAATAAACTGATTGCAGACACCTGTGAATAGCCTAGAACAGTAGTATTCTGAGAAATTTGGGAAAAGTAGCTTAGAAGAATCAAATCAGAGTTACTTTAAAATATTTAGAAAATCTCTAAATATAATATGATCTAAATTGAATATATAATTGAACAATTATTATAATATAATGTATGCTATAGTCTTCCTCACTAGCTTTCTAAAGACAGAAAGATTATCAAAGAAAAATCTTCCATAAGAAGTTGTTGGTGTGTGTGTTTGTGGGGGTGGGCAAGCATCATATATCTCTTTTATAACCACATAAAATGGGAGGGGGATGTTAAAGAAAAAAATTATACACTCACAGGATAAACAAAAGAAGAAGAAGAAAACAAAAGCCAACTATTTGATTTTCTGTAAATCAACTAAGATGAAATTGTGATCCTTGTCTCTTAAAAATAGTTTTGGAAGGAAAGCTGATTTCAAGAGCTGGGTTCCCAATAGCACCTCATGGCTGATACATGGTTGTATGTGGTTTTCTTCTTCTAAGTTGATGTGGATCATACTTTTCTCATTGAAGATCATAGAAACCAGAATGTGTAGGCACCAGCAAAAAAAAAAAAAAAAAAAAGGCACTCAAGGCATCATGTTGGGGAGAGGGGAGCTGTAGACTTGCTCCAGGGATCCATCCTCTCTGGACTACAGGTGTGTACCTGCAGGCAAGCCCAGGAGCTGGGTCAGATGTTCTTGGTCATTCAGTCTCCAGCTGTTTTTATTACTCTCTACTAGCTCCTTGTGAATATCATTTACCAGACACTTGCCAGTTCAAGATCTGATAATATCTGATGCAGGTAAGAAATCCATGGGACAGTGTTATTTTGTGACAGCACAATAAGAAAAGCAATATCATACCATTTTGCTTTACTTCTGTTTCAAATAAAATATTTTGGGCATTGGTGAAATTATTATAAATATTTGTCATTCTGGTAAATGTAATGCGTAAGTAGTGGTTGGATTACCCACACAGAAGGGCCTAGTCACATTCCTGTGAGGTGGGATAACTGTTGCAGGAATTGTCTGGTCAGATCATTGCTAAGGATTTATATATAGCCCTTTAGGTCCCCAGAAAAATGTCCTCTAAAGTAATTCACTCTTATACTTCATCTTAGAGTGATGCAATGATTTAGTAAATTTCATCTGGTGTAGAGATTAGACCAAGAGTAGAATTGACCTAAAGAAATTTCTTTCTTTTTCTTTTCTTTTTTATTTTGTAAGCGGGAAGTCTGTGAGTTCCACATAAATACAAAGGCAAATGATAATATCAATGACTATTTTAATTGCATCTTTAATCCATAAGGATAGTTCAATGACATTTTAAATTATACTTTTAGAATTGTAGTCACATAGGAGATAAAACTCAGTAACTATTTAATAATGCATAGTAAGATCAACTGTATCCTCTCTTGAGATCACATTTAGGTGGACTGAATGTAAAAGCCCAATCCAGAATTTAGACAGCTTTTAATCTTCTGGAAGTCATCGCTGGGTCTTTCTAAATATAAAGCACCCAGGCCTGTTCCTTTAAGCTGGTACCTGTTATCTCTACTGAATGGTTAGTTTTACTGGATTCACAGCTAAGCTATATAGTTTTTTCCTAGTAATTGAATTCTTGAAGATCAAACTATTGTCATGACAGGAAAGTTACTGATGAGCTTGAGTAATTTATGTGAATGATTGGTAATTAATTGCTAATTATTTAACTGGGCTTTACCCTGCAACTAATATGATCAGGTTGTTTTGGTGGGGGGGAAAAGTGGTAAAGTGACTTGCTTAAGGTCCCACAACTGTTAGGAACTGGTGTAGCTGGTATTTGAACTCTGAGAGAATGACAGAGAAAGGAATTATAAAATATATATATATATTCAGTATTAAATTATTTTGCAATAGACATTTTTCAAGTGACTTACTTTAAACTATGGTTTGAATGGAAACTAGAGGACATCCACTTTTGTTTAATAAAGAAATCTTTGCCCTGAGCAGAAGACAACATTTTAAAGCTTGTCATTTCATTCCTGGGAAAGTGTTTGAGGAAAATGACATGGCTCAGCCCTGTTTGCTGACCATTTTGTTGTCTCCTGCTGAGACTTGCCATTTCCATAGCCAGTGGGCTGTATTGAATCAGACAGAAGCAATAGATCATTAACAGAAATGGAGACTTGGGGAAGCCTGCAGAGAGAAAGCAGGGGGAAATCATTTGGGGCCACATCAACAAAACTGCATCTAATAGAACCTCATGCAATGATGTGGTGAGGGGGGAAGAAGGGGAGGTTAGACTTATTTTTTCAGAGAAGCTTAAGAAGCTTTAAAAAGCACAAAGTAATTTTATCCGCCCCCCCCCCCAAAGTGCCATGCCTAACATGAGAATAAAGGTGGGAGAAGAGGCTTACTTCTATATGTACATTTTCTCTCATTGAAAAATATTGGTTTAAAATTCATTCAGTTAAAAAAAAATACAGGTTTTATTTTCCTACTGACACCTGCATTAACCTTGAGATCTTTAATGCATGTCGCTAATCCAAAGTAAGATTATACTATTTATTTCAATCAATATCTGAATTATTAGATTGTGTTTCCATGATCCTTGGAGATCCTTCTGGAGTATTGTAATGGAGAGGTAGGGTTGAAGGGACAAATTTTGCCACTGAGATCACTGCCTGTTATTTTTTTTATATTCATAAAGTTTAAATATATGTAAGTAAATATATATGTTTATGTATTCATAGCCTCCTTGTAAATGTAGAGCAGTTTAGTTGGGTCAAGAAATATACAAAGTCTTATTTTGATATTAAATAAACATTCACAGTTTGCTATGTGAGGCTCCCCAAATGCTGCTTTGGGGAATATTTAGATACTACTCCTTCTCTCGATATATAATAAATTTTTTATCTCCTAATTTGTAGTTAAATGTGCAGATGTGGAGATAGGACCTAAAATTTAAATCATTTCACTTATACCTGAACAAAATGTAGGAAATAGAATACCATTTTCCTATTATTCTATCATTCATATACTGAAAAATTTATTCATTTATTTATACAAGAATGTATCTATGTTTATTTTTTGGAGGAAAGATAGCTCCAAAATGGTTGGATGCATGTCTTAGGCTTCCTGTTACAGTGTAAGCTTCTTGAAGACAGGGATCTTGTCTTGATCATCTTTGTGTCTTCCACAGTGTTGTGCTCTTAGTTTGTGCTCAATACATTTGTTGAATTGACTTGAATTTATGTAGGTAGTCCATGGAACTTCTAACAGATTGATCACTAATTGTCTCTTGTTATTAAGAAGTCACTGGTACTAAATCATTCCAAGGTGTATTCTTATCACTGGAAGAAGACATTTACATGCTGAGCTCCTCGTAGGGTTAATGTATTATGCACCCAAGTCCCCATGCACCAATATGAGAATGTCCTTCTCAGCCAGGAGGTCATTAAAGAAAACACAGTCCCATCATAATGTCATTTTCCCCTTAATTTTCTGATTACTTACATTTGGTTTGGTCCTAATTATGAATACCTTTAATTGCTTTATCACAGTGGTGATTAACTGTGCCCAAGTCAAACCCCTTTGAAAGAGTACGACTCCTTCTGAAGGCTTTGCATGAATGCACTGAGGAAGAATATTAAACAAAGAACTAGAGGTTTTCCAACTTCCAGAAGGCTAGTCAGCCCTCTGACATTTCTAGTGAATGTCTTCCTGAGAGACCCAGGAGTGATTTTCATTTTGGGTTTTTTCAGAACTGAAATTCAACTCTCTCACCGTTTTTTTTTTCCCCAATATGTTATAATCTGCTGTGTTATTTACATTAATCTTTCTGCCAGAAGACAACATTGGAAATAAAATACATGTTAATACATGTTAGTTGTTCCCTAGAATGAATATATGAGTGTGTATATGTGTATAATTACATATATAACACATACACAGAAAATGTTTTAAATGAACTTTGAAATTCATGCAATATCCCTGAAGGAATAGATGGTTGTGTTTCCCTGTGTTTTCCATTTATGTGTGTAAAATAGAATAATTTAAATTTTTCATAATTCATAAATTACAAAGTTTAACACAGCAGTTATAAATGATTTTTTGCTGAAACACTTGATAGCAATCACCTTCATTTTAAGCGATATTTAAAGGTAATACATATTGATAGAGGTAATTGTTTTCTTTTTAAATGAAGGCATCAAATAGGATATAAAAGAAACAAAACAAATATTTTGTATTTTATGGTTTTTGACTTGTATAAAACAGATTTTGAGATTAAATCATTTTAATTTGAAGTAAGCACGTGGTATTATCTTATTGTTTCTGTAGGACTGTTTTGAAACAATACTATTGTACTATCTTCATTTAAATCTTACATTTATTTTATGTTCTCAGAAATAGCAGTATATGTGTCATAGTGACATAGATCACCCAGGACTCATGCCCATCAAACAAAGCTCCCTTCCCTCACTTCTCTCCCTTTGAGGCAGGGGCCACACATTGGAGATCAGGGTGGAGAGACTTTTTCTCCCCTGGTAAGGGTTAAGTGTGATCTGGGGAGAAAGAAGGTCTTTGCTTTGGGAAAGCTGGCACAGATGAGCAGGAGGACACGTCATTGTCAATTTATTTTCAAGCTATCCTCTCTCCCTTGAGGAAGCCTTTCGCATTTTTAATCTTTGATGATTCACACTTGCCAAGCATCTCTTTTTTCTCATTTTGTTGCTCCCAATTGGAAGGAAAAGTTCACCCAGTGGCTCATTTGTAAAGGATGAGTGAAGAGAGGTGATGTGTAGATGATGACCCTCCCTTGTCTTTTTGGTGGATAGGTGCCTATGACACACACTGCTCCAGTACTGTGCGGGAAACTACCACAGTCTGAGAAACAGAGACACAAATTATCTGCCGTGGTGCCTTTCCTTTTTGTGCTAATTTTTCCTATGGAAAACTCCATGCATATAAATACAAGGTTTCTGGTAACTCTCTCAGCCACTGTACCTCATGTTTCTATTCATGGAGTTAAAAAAAACCCACAACTTTAATGATTAAGACTTGAAGAAATAGTGCCAATATTTTAAAAGTTTCCCTTGATAGACTTCAGTATCTGAAACTGGCAAATCAGGTAAGTTCCTGGAGTGCTGCAGTGTAAAGTGATTATCTGGTTTACTGTTTTCAAATACACTGAAGTCTAGGCAGTGCCAATGAGCACAACAGGGAGGCAGCAGACTGATCCCCAGCAGAGAAACAATCAGGTCTAGCAGAACGTTCAGCTGTGGGGCCAGGAAGGAAAAGCTGACATCCAGATGCCAGTGCTTTGGAAATCTTATCTGGAGTTGCACATATGGGTCCTGCATCTGCTCGGGTTATGCCACCAGTCAGCGTCCAAATTGACACAGCTACCATGGCACAAATAGACAGAGGCATGGCTATATGTCTGGGTGTTTCTGCTAAGACAGCTGTCAAAAGCAGGACTGTTGGCCTTATGAAAGCTAATTTTCAGAGGACCAATCTGGGCACTTTGAGTGATAGGTTTAGCATACCCATACTGACTCATTTCTGAATGTCCATTGTAGGAAGGAGAATGTGTTGATGAAGAATATAGGTGGGTGTGTGCACGTGAGCACATCTATACTTGTGGTGAATTTTTTTGGCAAATGTAATTAGTGCTCAGGGAAATTTAGGACCAAATGACTTTGAACTATGATTTATATCAGTGCATGGTAAAAAAAAAAAAAAACTCAGGATACACTTATTCTATCAAAGAAATGTGGCTTCCAAATCTAATAGTGAAGATAAACTGTTTTCTCCCCTTTTACATTAAAACAATGGATAGAGGCTCAAGACCATAAACTAGTATTTGCCTTTCAGAAAGTACTTTTCTTATCTCATCATAATAGGCCAATAGCAAACTGAAAGATTCAGCATAAACAATCCACCTTTTCTTGTCTTTACTCTCCAGAATCCTTAAAAAGAGACAAGAGTTCGTTTATCTCTTGTTATCTCAATTTAATGTCTTGAACAGCAATGACCAATGGAGAAATGTATGTTTTAGGATACAATTTATATATCTACTTCCAATTTCAAGCATTTATTTATGTAATCCTCTATCTTTATTGGAATCATCAATTCCTGATGGATAACAGGTTAGGTATAGGAATAAAGAATTTGTTGTGTGTTCTCTTCTGTTTTTTTTTTTTTCTCTCTGTGTTGGGAATCCATTTATCAACAATTTTGAAGCCTTTTATTAAGTTACCATGTTTCTTCTACTTTATTAACTTTTGCATTGCTATAAAATATTTGCTAAACTTTAAGCATTGTTATGAAAGTTCACAGATTGGCAAGATAGCACATGACAGTGACTGACATTAATGAAAATCAGGTGGGCATCCTCATATCCAATTCATAATGATATATTCTAATTTCTCTTTTATAACTAGATAGTGTAACATACATGTGCTCTTAGCATTAGTGATATTTGGAGGTCATTCTTAAACATATTTTGTAGTATTGGATGTAGCCAAAGCCATGGTGTTCCTCTTAGTCTGATGGGTTCAGTCAGGATTTATTTAATCTGATTGAAAATGAAGGGATCAAACTAAGGCAGGGGCCTTAGCTTTATAATGTTGACTTTGATATAATTCAAAATTTCACATACATTCATACACATTTTGTACCCAGAATTTGGTCTATTCAACATCAGACAAATAATGATAATTTTAAGCCTCCTCACGGTTGTATGGCCAGGAATCTACTGCCCTGATGGGAATGGCTAGCCACACTTCAACTTAGCAGATGAAGTATTTGAGGTTGGTTTCTTGGGATAGCATTGGGCTAATTTAGGGAAGAAAAATAAATCCTCTTCTTTAATTCTCCCCATGCACCCTCTGCTGGAAAAATTCAGAAACCTGGAGCTTACTTAGGGGATCTTCTGTATTGTTGTTCAAGGGTAGACTGGCAATCCTCCCACAAGTCCCATTGTGAAAGGTTGGTTTAATGGTGGGTCCATATCACAAGGGCCTCTCAGCAAGGTGGTGGTTTGTTTATTACTCCCTAAATTGAATATTAGTTCATCAGGTAGGCATTCATGTAATCATTTACTGAGTCCTGGACCCTGCAGTTAGTTGCTGCAAATAGAAATAGTCATAGTTGCCGCAGTCTGGCTGGGCACAAAATCATGAGCACCTCACAGTCTTGTAGATTCAAACAGCAATTCTTTATTCCCGAACTCACACCAGCACTCTACACACGTTCTGGGCAAAATCCACGTTCTGGCCAAAATTCACGTACTCCACCAGGCTCCGAATCCCAAATACTTTTTGAATCCCAGGAGAACTCAATGGGAACTCAAGGAGCAGGCGTGCCTGAGGCAGCAGGATACGCCCTATTCCCAGCAGGGTACACCTTAAACCTGGAACCGCCCTAAACCCAAGGAGCACATACTCCCTAAAACCTGATCCGCCCTAATCCTTGAGCAAGGTCACCTTACTTACTCAAGCATACATGCAATGTCACTGCAAATGACCTGGGTCCAAAGGCAAGCCCATTCATTCCTACTTGGCAATGGCCCTCAGCACATGGTTATTTTTTTTTTCAGTCAGGTTGAAGAGGCAAATGTAGAAATAAATAATTGGGATAAAACTTAGTAGGATCGAAGTTAGAGTCATAAAAGACTCAAAGAATGAAGGGAGACTTTAAGGAAAAGCTTGAATGCTTTGTTGGGGAATCAGAAATGCTATATGTGGCATCTTGAGCAGGACCTTTGTGGGTAAGGGTGTGGTCTCACACAGTGTTGAAGGATAGAAAACCCCCTCAGGTCAAGGGAATCATGTAATCAGGTGCTCAGGGTTTTGCAAAGATATAGGAAGTGGTCTTTGTGGGTGCAATAGGGGACTGTGGTAAAATTGGCATTGGATTTGATTTATTTTGATTCAAAAAGAATTAAGTGCTTATTCTATGCCAGCACAGAGCTGGACTCCGGGATATTAATGAGTAAGACATTCCTGCCTTCAAAGAATACACAGTATTACAGGGACACAAACTTTCACATAGCATTTCAGCATAGTGGGTAGAAGAGGGGCAGATGAGTTAGAACAAATGTCAGGTTAAAATCAAATGCCAGTGTGTGGGTCATCCATGCAAAAAAAAATATAATTTGGAGGTATGATTGGAATCCCTCTGAGAGGAGAATGGAACATGTAAAAGACAACATTAAATAATGGCAGGGGGGAGACAGATTGAAGTGAAGAAGAAGTTGAGTGATGCTTCCAAAAAAATCATATTATTCCTCTTTACAGTTGGGAAACTAAGGCTTAGAAAAGGCAAGGAACTTACTCATATTCACAGAGATAGCAAATGGTAGAACTGTGACCTAGACAACCTGTTATGAAGACTGTGCTCCATGGCTATGTCTAAGAGAATGGACTCCCAGACTTTGAAATAGCAGATTTTCATTGTGCCTATTCCATAAATAATTAAATAATTATTAAATACAAATTAAATAATATTCCAGGAGGTCTTTTGCTCGGTGCCTGGTAAAAAGTCAGGGCTTCATACTGGATGCCTTTATTACTATTTTCATCATTGTCATCACTGTAACATTTTGTTCCTTATCTCAACTCTATGGGGCACACCACCTCTGCTTATGCCATAGACTCTTAGCTTCACAGAAATAATGACAGGCATAGTTTCTGCAAAAGACACTGTGGATATTCTGAAACAACAGAATACCTCTGGTATTGTGTAAGATACATAAACCTCTCTTGGCAAGACTTTGTGAGAAAGTAAATAATGATAACACTTCAAGACAAGCAATCATTACTAAATCATTTGGAATATAAAAATTATTCCTCTGGAATAATTATGACAAAATATCCTACTATGAGAACTTGTTTTAGAATTTATATATATATATATGTATATATAATATACATTTTAGATACATATGTTATATATTAATATTATATCTATATATACACACACACATACACACACATATTTGTATTGTATATGTATAATTTCAATTTCCCTTTAAGGAATTGCTAATCCTGACAAAATCCTTTCTCTTAGGATCCCTTTAAAATCTTCCTTACCATGGAGAAAATAGAAATTATTGTGAGAATATTATCAGGAAAATACACTGGCCTTGGAAATCACACCTAAAATATTTATGTCATTAGAAATGAAAAATTTCTTATTAAGTTTTATGCTCAACCTCATAAGGGAAAGAACTAGAAATGTGGGTTCTGTGCTTTCCTTCAGCAAAACAATTTACAAAGTGGGGTAACGTAGTTCTCATATCTTATTGGGTTGGAGTGAATCTAGTATAGGGGCTATTGTTTGGGATGAAAGCCATAATCTCAATTTTATTGAATAAATTTTAAGATGAAACAAAGAAGCTACATTTATCTTGATTGTTCTTTGTCATGGAAAAATAAGCAATTTTTTTACATTAAATTTTACAGATAAAATGAGATTAGCTCTTTCTAAAATATATATAATAACATTTTTTTCAGTTTTTTGTAAACCAAACACAAATAACTTTTGAATGAAGCATGTTGTTCCTCTCTTTATGTGTGTTCATATTAAGTACTGGTAAAATTCCATTATGTTTTGACTTGAACATTAAATATTACCTTGAATATACACTTCCCAGCAGTCGTGTTCTGATAGTGACATATTGTACTGTTTGAAGGGTGTCATATGGTCATCTGTCAGCCGAATGTTGTTCCTTGGTAAGAATTTTATTCTTCAGATGTCATCTAGAATGCCTCATGTTAAAAAGGAAATACAGCAGTATTCACAGAATCTGGATATAAGGAAATTAGAGGTGGGTAGGTTTGAACTAGGATAGTGGAATGGAATTATCTTTTTAAGAATAGAGTGGCTGTGTAATAAAGATGAAAATTACTATACTTTTGAATATTTTCAATTTGATATGATTGTATTTTGTAACAGAAAATAGTTCCTTTTAGGACGTTTAGTACCTATTTATTTCTCCTTGTCTTTTTTCATGCAGATAAGAATAAAACAGAACTCTTAGTAGTAATGAGGTAAAATGAAGGTTGCCTCCCTATAGCAATTGGAGAAAACGGTAGCAGAAGATGCCTGTGAAATCATGAGTAAGAGTGATAGAGAAAAGAACATGCTCTTGCTTCAGAATAATTTAGCAGTCAATATTTCTATCAGCAATATTTCTTTCAGCAGGAATTAACATGCTGGCCCTTATCCAAAGACACCTCATCCCCTGTTACATTATAGATCTGATCCAGCTGTGGCTGCTTCTGTAGAGAGAGATGAGGATAGGTCTAATAGCCAATTTGTAGGGTATACTGCACCAAGTATGTGGACGATGGATGTTCCACCTCTAAATGTATTTTCTTTCTCTTTAATCTTTGCCTGGGATATACCTAGGATTTTATGGATACTGTTATGTTCCCATCTTTAAAAATCTGGGAGAAAGTATGCCTCTGTGTGTATATGTTACATTGCATTTTTTAGGATCTAGAATCTACACCTAAATTTAGAAAAGAAGGGTGACACCTGTTTATTAATCACTATATTTTATTCCTGAACTCTCTTGAAATTAATGGCATCATCCTATCTTTTTGCATTTTAATGAAAAACTTCAGTTCCATTCTCTAAAAAGGAAAACAAAAATTAAAGCCACTCCATGTGTCCCATGTTCTTTCACAATTATGTACCTTGGAACATTTGCAGATTCCTGACCACTTACATTAGGTACCCTTTGAACTACTTAATGTCCATCAAGCTAACAATAAGGGGAATTGTCAGGCACAGTAGTCTGAAAACATTTAATACCAAAGCAAATAATCAAATATTAAGAAGAAAGAGGAGGCATTTAAGCAGAATAAAAGCAGAAGTTCTTGTTCTTATTTCACAACCAACATTATTAACTTTAAGTTCCATTCAGGTTCAATCTGTCTCAAAGCTTCTAATTTTTTATTAAGAGGGAGGGGTGGAATAGGAAGGAGAAAGTGATATATTTTTTCAGAGCCAAGAGACATTGTATTGAAGTTTTTATGGTCAGAAATAGAAAAAGCACAATGTGAGGCCAGTGGTAATAACCTTGTAGTTAATCCTACGGGATGCCACTTTACTTTTCTTGGCTCTTCCAGAATTTCAGAGAAATGTTCACCCTTGAATATATTGATGGCTGTGGAAGGTCTTGGATCACACTCCTAGATATACTTTATTCCAAACAGCACAATTTAAAAATGACTGGTTGAATTTCAAATAAGAGAATAGTTGTATTGATGAAGGTGATCCCTGTATTGTATAAAAATATTTTCTAATAAATCTGCCAGTGAAACATTTCTCGAACTGGATTTTCAGGTTAGAGTTGACATTTTCAGTGTAAAGAACATAAATTGAAGTAACTAAAATTTTTAATAGATAAAATATTTATTGTGAAAGTTAGTTTGACTAATATAGGTATGATTTTAGTAGTTTAAAGATATAAATTCCTCTTGTCACATATTCTAGTTTGTGTAGAAGTAAAAACTAGCACATTTTCCTGCTCTTTAAATTATCCCTGATTGTAACAAGTACTTATGAAACAAACAGAAACCCATAGGAAAAAGAAGGAATTAGTATTATTGAGCATTTATTAGATGTTATATACCTGGGTTCTTTACATTCATAACCTCTCAGTGAAATAGCTATTAGCATTCCCATTTTAAATATAAGAATAAAAAAAGACAAGTTCACTTAGCTGGAAAGTTATAAGGATAGGATTTGCATTCTCTCTGTCTGATGCCAGTGACTATGCTTTTTAAAATTCACATAAAAATTTAATGTAATCAAAATAATGCAATTATAACTTAAGAAGAAATGTACTGAAGCTGAGTTGAAATCGGAATTTATCAATATAAGGTCTATATTAATACTATCTGTTTTTGAAACTAGTAGAACATTATTTTGTGTTTTATTTTGATTACTTCCATGTGTCAAAGGAAGCCTGGAAAGCCCCTAGAATCTAACAGGAAATTTTGCCATAATTTGTTATTTGTGTAATGTTTACCAGAATAAATATAGATTTTGTGTGTGTGTGTGTGTGTGTGTGTGTGTGTGTGTGTGTGTTGAACGTTGAACTCAGGGGTACTCTACCACTGAACTACATTCCCATCCTTTTTTATTTTATTTTTATTTTTTATATTTTGAGACAAGGTCTCACTAAATTGCCTAGTATGGCCTTGAACTTAAGATCCTCTTGCCTCAGCCTCCTGAGTTACTAGGATTACAGGCATGTGCTACCACGTTC
The DNA here is from genome assembly GCF_045843805.1 of Urocitellus parryii. Taxonomy (NCBI): domain Eukaryota; kingdom Metazoa; phylum Chordata; class Mammalia; order Rodentia; family Sciuridae; genus Urocitellus; species Urocitellus parryii. Next base: position 45,493,864 of record NC_135536.1, read on the forward strand.
AGCCAGATTTTAAATTTTGCCACTCATATTATCCTCACTTCTAGTCTGTGTCAGTTAAATTTTTCCATCTTCAACTGTTTTCCCTTACTCTCCTACCCTATGTCTTCTCTTTCTTTTTTTTTTTTTTTTTTTTTTTTTTTTGTGTGTGTGTTACTGGTGATGAACCCAGGGTCTCATACATGTTAGGCAAGCACACTGCCACTGAGCTACATCCCCAGCCTTACTCCATGTCTTCTCAATTCATTAAGTCTGAACTTGAACCTGGAGTTTAACAACAGGAAATAACCTCTTATGGCCAAGCGTTTTAGGTGTGATTTGCTGAGTGACTGCAGGAAATAATATTTGCCAGGTGAATTTTTATTATAGATATGAAATGTACCCCCTTCAACCATGTTTTGTGATATTAATGAGAAATTTTGTTTTCTCTGAAACATTTTTCAGGTATTTGTTCAAAATGAATATATTTATGTTCTAAATTCTTTTGTACTGAAGAGTATGACAATATTTGAGGGAAATGAAGAGAGGGAGAGTAATGGTTAATTAATTAGCAGATCATTAATAAAGTGTGCCTATAGCAAGATGCTTTATTTAATCTGAGCCATTGTTAATTGATGACTTCCTTAACCCATCAAAATGTTATCTGTTAAGTTGGGGGTCACCCTATTTTCTGGTAGTTTAAAAAGGAAGGGGACTCCTTATAAAGATAGTTGAATGGAGAAATAAGGATGTGCTACAAAACCGGATGCCACTAATTAGCATTTCTATGGATGGCATACATTAACCAGAGGACAGACATTATTGACAACTATGCTCTGCTTCATGCATGCTCCCTTGGAGAGTCTGCTGCATTTCTGAGGTCCAGTGCCTTCTGCCTCTAGGTTTTCTATTTCAGCTAGCTCAACGAGTGAGTTACATGTATTTTGGGTATGTTTTTTTTTTTTTTAACTATTCCAAAAAAAGGGGAGGAGGGAGAGAATAAACTTTATTTACTCATGTAACAAACTGAAATAGACTTAATTTTCAGGGTTGCAGCTGAATTATTAGAGATTACTGTGTTATAAATGGCAAAAGAAGGGCCCTTTTGCCTGTGTGATAATGCTGTCAGGGACCCTGCGGCTGTTGGCTCAGTTCATGATGTATTATACTGCTAGCATTTCAGTGCTCTCCGGGGATCTCTGGTCCTACCATAAGGTCAAGAGTTAACTACTTGTATTTTAGCTGTGTACTGCTATCAATACCGCTCCTATGGAAACCTCACTTGACGTCATTTTTGAATCTTTGTGACTGTAGTCAAGCTTTAGTAAAAGTCAATAAGAACATTAGACCGTTGTCTATATTATTACTTGCCACTTCCTGCCAGCAATCTACCAATTCATTAGCAGAGAGTTTTGGAACTCTCGCTTGATTATTTATGCAGTCAATAGCAAGTCTTGTCTGCATTCATAATTGTTTGATTTTATGGCCTCTTCTTTAAACAAACATTGTCTATGGTAATGTGATGCCCTGATGGATGGGAAAGGTTTTGTCTGTGAATATCATTTAGATAATTAAAAATGACAGATGAAATCGCCCGCTGTCTTGACCTGTACTTTGTTCCCTCAGTGATGCTGAAGAGATGCTGATTGCTGTCAATCAAAACCCATTGGAGGTTTGTAAATTCTGGCTGCTGTGAACTCTGACCCCCACTGTTGATCTGAAATAGATAATAACCTTGAAATTCTATTAGAATTTAAAAACAGCTTTACTAAAGGGGCACAGTATATATTTCTTTTCCTCTAAAACAGTTACTTAATGTCACTCTTCACAATATCCAGAATTAAAGTAAAATATAGTATTTAGCAAAGCTTAATCTAGCAAGTCAGAGAGCTTTTTCTAGTATTTCAAACTTCTGATTAGGATTCCTGTCCTCTGGTTTGTCCAATTTAGTAAGACTTAAGCTTTTGCCCCTTCACTGAGTGTTAATAATAAGAATTTTACTGATTTGTACTAATTCTATTGTTGAATGAAATATTTCATGTTAGCATGGTCTTCATGCATTATATTTCATATTTATTCTGTGAATTTTTAAATGCATTTATTGGTTTTCTCAAACCAAAAGAAGTACAATAATTCAAATCCTGAAGACAGTAGAATTTTAAAGGCCAATGTTTATGTCCAAAGTTCTCAACAAATCATCAAAACCTTAGGTCAAGAGATCAAATTGATAAGTGCATTTGCCTTGCAAATCATTTTTTATCATTACCCAGATGTTTAAACTATATTCAGAACCCCCCACTAGTATTTAAAATATTCATGCAGGTAAATGGTGATGGACGCAGAGGGGGAGAGCAACCACATTTATCAATATCAGAACCATCACACTCCCCAACAGCAAAAAATCATTAGCACATTCTACAGGCTAGAAAATTATGACAATTAAGCATTGACAGGTTTTAGTACACTGGTTATAGCGAAGGTATGTAATAGCAGGAGCTCTGTAATAAGAACTGCAAACAGCAAAGATCTCTTGAAAGGTAATTGAAATAGTGTTGGTTTTTCTACTAGAGAAACTTCTTCAGAGAATTAAGTGAATTTATGAAGGGTCATGTGAAGAGTTATTATTGTTCTGCATTTTATAATCAGCAGATACTTTGTTATTAGCTCTATTAGTGCCTCAATCACTATGGAAAATAAATATTGTGATTTATATTTATAGTAAATAATGGAAAATAAATATCATTTACATTTGTCACTTGATGAAAATATCAGAAACATAATTCTTACTTTAATTTTGAGCCTATTTTTCTGGAGTGAAACATTAATTACGCAAGGATAATACTACTTTAAAGTTTTTTTATTGTAGGTAAATGAATTTTTTATAAACATTATCACTTAGGATAAAATTTATTATTGTCTGATAATAAAGCAGTTAATATAGTAAATATAAATATACACACACATATGCATTTCTCTTTAAAAACTTAGCCCAATTCCACTTTTTCAATAACTTTATATTCTTGCAAGTCTTCAAGAATGGCCTATTCTAATATTTTGGCATTTATTATATATTGCCTTATTAGTGCTTTGATTTATTCATTCACTCAATTATTCATGTTTGTGTCATTAAATAAAGCATTTGTTAAAGACCATTTTGATACCAGGTACTTTTCATAGCACTGATTATTCTGTGTTTTCATCTTATATACCCAGAAAAATCATAAACCAATGGACATGAAGGCCCAGCAGGCCTCTCCTAGTTTCTCTGAAGTGGCTTTGCTTCCCTCTCTCCAGCCCTTGCCCAGGGCTTGTTTCACTTTGATGGTGTGGGAATGAGGAGTGAGAGGGATGGTGAAGACCTTATGAACTTCATTGAGACAAGTAACTGACAAATTACTCTTAACCCACAATAGCAGGCTCTGTGACAGTATCTGTGATGAAAACTGAGTCACAGCTCATTGGAGTCATGAAGATTACAACCATTGCAGAATCAAGAGCAAGGTCAACTCTCAGGTTTTGATCCTAAATTCTTCTCCCTACCTAACTTTGTCATAGTGCCATTTGATGTATGGTGAGTGTACAGTTTCTACGTCCCTTGACTGTAAACAAGGCTGAGGGTTAAATGTAGATGATTTTGGTTCAAAGAGAATATCTTGATTATCTTATTTTGACCTTTTATGTTGCAGAATTCTCTATTGACTCCTAGATCCATTAAGTTTTATATGGCAGAACTGTTGTTTGTTTTAGAATTAGTTCATCCTACCTCTGCTAATATTTTTATAAGCCTATTTCACCTGGAAAGAGTATCACTTAGCTACTGAAAAATTCTTACTGCTACTGGTCATTTCTATTTTTCTTCTGCTGCCTATGATATCTCATTCACAAATCATGCATAATCTCCTAAATACTAAATTTCTTGATAGGGGAATTTTGTGCACATTTTACCCCATTTCTTTGCGGACTTTTTATGATGCTTAAGACACAGTTGAAAGTATTTCAATTGAACTTATTACCTTACACTCAGTATATATTGAGTGTGTGCATATATTAGTCTATCCATAAAAATGGCTCTGGTCTAGTCTGTTATAGTGTGCACAAAAGCTTTATTTATGTGAATTTTACAACATAAACATATCTCAATATTATTTGTTCCATGGTAGTCTATTTATATGCTTAAAACTTTCCCTCTGTCACACAATGTGGACACAAATATCCAATGATGGTGATTGGAGTTGTAACAGATTTTCACAGTACGACTAGAGTATCCATCATATCCACAAGAAAAGAGGATGGTACTGAATTAAGGAAGCTTCTTCTTACCTTTTAAAAATAAATCCTAATAGTGACACCTGAGAAGCAAGTTTCAACCAAATTCCTGCCAGTTACAGGTCCAAAATCTGCAGCTGATTGAGTCTCTCTTTTTTCTCTTGTAATTATAGTTGACAATTCTCTCTCTTGTAATTATAGTTCTGCAGGAAGATTGAGTTTTTACTTAATATTTGTTAAGTACTTAGTAAGCGATAAGACACAATACTAGATACTTTCAAACTGACATTATCTCATTTATTCTGTGTTGACAGTTATGATTCCCATTATTTACATGGAGAAACTGAAATTCAGAGAACCTATGTAATTTGTCTTTAGTCCCACTGTTCCCAGGTCACAAAAGTGGAATTTTGGCTTTATTATTCTGAACCTAAATCCAGAGTTTCAGAGTTCTTTATGCTACCCCACACTACTTCTAGGTCATTCTGTTTTAACAATGCTTTATTTTAATTAGTCACTTGCATGAAGTTAATGATAATAATTTCCTATTCCTATTGCTGTTAATATTCACCAGTGTGTTATAGAATCCAAGTTTTTTTACTGTCTTGCCTTATTTCATTTGGGTTTCCCAAGAAATGTAAGAGATAAGTTTTATCATGTACACTTTTGGGGATGAGAAAATTGATGAACAGAAAGTAACTCATTCAAACTACTAAGTGTTCTAGCCAGAATTCAAATCCAGCTTTACCTCCATCCAAAGCACATGCTTTTGACCATTGTGCTTCGAAGTAGCAGCACAGATGCAGAAGCAGGCACTTGATCAGATTCCTTTGATGCCAACTCTGAGAGCATCCAGTTCTACACAGACAAAAATAGACACACAGGTCCTCTGGTTATTTAACTAAATTCAATCTATTTGGGTGGGGGTAATTTTTGTTTGGCTTCATTTCATTAAGTTCAGCCAAACTGATTTATATGATGCCTCCAATTATCTTTTCAGTATACCCATGCCAAAATTTTTTGTTGGGGGAAATGTTCTCCTCATTGCTCCCTCTCAGGGAAGGATCATTAAGAAAAATCGACTTCTTGTGGCAGCTGTGTCTTGGGGAGAACGTTTTTCCTACCTGATTATCCAGTGGTTTTGAGGATGGCAGTTCACACTGCTCTGAGAAGAGTCTAATTTCTTGAAGATTAATAATATTAAAAAAAAAAAGTTAAATGAAGCAAACAGCATGTCACACTGTGCAAAGCCCCAGTTGAAACCTCACTGTCCAATCCCCTTCCAGGACTGGGAAGATAATTACTAAAGCTTTGTTCCTGTGAAGTAATGAATTTTGAATCCTCTGTATATTTAATTATCTAAAACTAAACCTTTGTTATTTTCTTTTAAAAAATGCAGGTAACCCCCCAGTGATATATTCTGAGTACTAATTACTTCTCCAAATCACATCATTGTTTTTTGCTCTTAGTAATATGCCCTAAGAATTATTTGGATTTCTTAGCATCCTTTTATAAGATAGATATATGATGAGGATATTTATTTTGCCAGTCTACTTCTGGTTTAATGTTGACTTTCTGTTTGTCTCTAAATGTCCTCTGACCTTAATTATAGATTTCTTAAGATTGGTGATTCAGATTTAAAAGAATACGAATCTGTAGAACATTAAAAGTATTTTTCCATGAATAGGGCCCATCTACTCTTTGAATGGAAATTTTACTGCTTTGGTTATCATTCCCAGGTAGCAAAAAGTGTTGATTGTTAATGTTGAAGAGATTGAGATGGTTTTAAATTACCCAAATTTATTTAAAGCACATAAACTCCACATTTGAGTACAAAGCAATTTTTTTTTTAATTCTAAGGGGCTCCTGAGGTTATATTTTACAACAATATGAGAATTAATTGTGACAATAAAGGCCATGATTACAAGTCTTTCACACTGTCCCACTGTGACAATTAGCTCCCGATTGTTAGACCATTTATTTACAAGAACATTAAGAGTTGGAGCTGTCTTGACTTGTAACTGAAAATGGACTATTAGGAGTTTGGTTATGAACCCAAAAGACATGCTGTAAGGTGCTTTCTTGGCTGAGGATAACTGTACCTTTCAAGAAAACACTGTTGGGGCATCTCTAAGAGATTTCAGGAGCATTGATATAAAAAATGTCAAACAGGTGACTGGCCTCCAACTCTGTCACATACACTTGGTTTTCTTTAGTGAGGACGAACTTTTAAAATAAGTATATTGTTCGTGGAGGGACTCTGACATGCAGGCAGCATGATCAAAGTGATCGTTTTTTCTTTAGGAATGTGGAGTGCTTTGCCCCTTCCAGAAGAACAAGGTAAGGTGGCTACCCCTGAAGTATGCAGCCTGCTTCCTAAAGAGCAACAAGCAGAATGAGGAAAAGCTTCCATTAAACTTTCAAAGAGACACATGTTTCAAACAGACTCGTTCAGCACACACTGCCTCTGTGAAAACACAGGAGCTCTGTGCACAGCTACTCACCTGCGGATGGGACAATACCTTGCGCCACAAGGAAGCAGACAACATTAGGATCACCCAGTTGACCAAGTATTTTCTAAAATGTTATCCTGAATCCTTGACCTGCCGTAGTTGAAGTTTAGGGGTTTTATTATTTTATTCCATAGAAATATGCCATTTCCTTTCTTTGATAAGGGTTTATTTGCATTTACTTTGGTTTTCAACTCACAATCTTTAGCTCTAGAAGATTTCTCAGTGTCTGCTCTAGATCAGTATTCAAAGACAGTGTCGAGTAGTAGTTAAGTATAGATGCTGGACTTGGATGCTGTGTAGTTGATGGTAGGCTCAAATGTTAATGAGCTGTGATCTTGAGCAAATGGCTTCAACTCCCTGTGCCTCAGTCTCCTCAACTGAAAAACAGAAGCAGAACTGATATGTAAAGTCTAAAAGGAGAAAGCATAACAGCAGATTCATAATAAATGCACTCTACATGGTAGCTGCTGTTATTGTGATTGTTTTACCCTAAGTAATGGTTTTGGTAACTTAAGAAAACTTTGAGACTTAGCAGCAAAAAAATGTATTCACTATTTTTGATAATTAAATTTGTTACTTATTATTTTCATTCATGTTTTTAACATTTTTAAAGAACTTTCTTTATATTTTTAGAAACCTCTCTCAAGGATATTATGTTAAATAAACAAGTATAGAAAAGCAAATACTGGGGGCTGGGGTTGTGGCTCAGAGCACTCATCTAGCACATGTGAGGCTCTGGGTTCAATCCTTAGCACTATATAAAAATAAATAAAATAAAAGTATTGTGTCCAACTACAATTTAAAAAATGAATGTAAAAAAAAAAAAGAAAAGCAAATATTGCTTGTTCCCACTTACTATGTTAAGACAGTTGATCACAGAGACATAAAGCGTAGAAGACTGGTTTCCAGAGTCTGGGAAGGGGAGAGTTGTCAAGGGAGGGAGACAGGAAGGTTAACAGGTACCGTCTTGCACCCAGATAGGAGGAATGACTCCTAATGTTGTATAGCACAGTAGGGTGATTGACAATGATTTAGTATGTATTTAAAAATAGTAGTAGAGAGGATTTTGAGTACTCCCACACAAAGAAATAATAAATGTCTGAGGTGATAGAGATGTTAGTTACCTGATTTGAGCATGACATATTGCATATACATTTTGAAGTATCATAATTTACACTATAAATATGTATAATTGTTATGTATAAATTAAAATTTAAAAAAATTTAAATTAAGTCTGTTTTAGACCAAATGATTTTTTTAAATTAATCATATATTTGGGGCTGGGGATGTGGCTCAAGTGGTAGCGTGCTCACCTGGCATATGTGCAGCCCGGATTCGATCCTCAGCACCACATACAAACAAAGATGTTGTGTCCGCTGAAAATTAAAGGAAATAAATATTTTAAAAATTCTCTCTCTCTCTCTCTCTCTCAAAAAAAAAATTAATCATATAAACTTGTGGTTAAAAGAGGTTTGTGAAATGCTTAAATCTATATACTCAGAAACTCCAGAAATAATATGCAAATTCCAAGAAAAGAAAAAAATATATATATATGGCTCAAGGGACATAACAAGAAGTGTTCACCTGCAAGTGTGGAAATCTTGCTCACACCTTAGCCTTATGGAAAATCCAAGTCAAGTTCTGACTTGTTAGGGATGAAAAAAGGAAGAGTAAAAAATATTTCTGGCACTCTATGAGTTTTAAATCTAAATTCTCACAGCATTAAGTAAAGGCTATAAGACTAGTGATTGGGTAGAAAATTAGAAGTATAGACTTGCTGTGAAATTGTTCTGCCAGATAAATTAATGGACCTAATTAAGAAAAATACAAATGACTCTAGAAAGAATGTAGACCAGAATTTTGATAAACAACATAACCAGAGACGGTCTTCGTTCCCTAGAGTACGGTTCAACTCTGTAGGCCTTTTACCTGTTCTGGACAATTCACATTCTGTGATCTTTGGGAACATTTTTAATTAGATAAGACAGTAGTGGAAGTAGTGATGGTGGAGTGAGGTGTGTCTGTGTGTGTGTGTGTGTGTGAGAGAGAGAGAGAGAGAGAGAGAGAGAGAGAGAGAGAGAGAGCGAGCGCAATCGTGTCCATGTTTGTCCATAGAAGTAATTTATTACACAAATCAATTCATACCTGTCTAGGGTTATAGTTCCATTAGAGTTGACCTGAGTTAGAAACCAACTTAAATGTTTGTTGATCTTCTCTTGTGCTTTATGCTTCACTTGAAAAAAGATACCAAAGTGGAAAGAAGTAGCCTCATGATATTACACACATTAAATATTGCGGAATACAAAGTTACAATAGGTCATTTGTAGGTTGTTAGTGACTTAGTATACTAATGCCATTTTTAAGACGTTAGAAAATGTCCTTTTAGAAATCATTTCCCCTTCAGAGAGTATAAAGAACAGGTTTGTGATGTGTCCTGAAATATTTGTTAATTTAATTGAAGAAAGTGGGCAAAACTGGAAACTGGATTTCCATTTTCAAGCATTGATATAGTCAAAGGCCACCAAAGAGTCCAGGATGGGAAATCTACCCTTCCATCCTCGGAGTATTGTTACCTGGGTCAGGCTCACATTCCAACCCCAGATTTCACTAACCCCAAATAGTATTTCCAGGAAACAACACACAGCCACCTTATTTCCAGAAAACTGGACTTTGTGCTATTGAGTAGAAAAGTGTGAAATACTGGAAGCTGTCTTTTGGTGGGGTCTTCCCTTTTGAAAAAGCTGCAGGAAAACATTTCATTAGCAATGTCATGGCACTGCCATGGTGGACTCCAGAGTAGGGTCACCTCATGCCTTTGAGCGTGTTTCCTTTCTTACTGTAAGCTGCGTGTGATACTAGGACCTCACGGGAAAGAGGGCTGATATTTTGAAGATTTTAAATAATATCATCCATAGAAAACACTGCTAAAGTATTCAATCAATATGGGTGACTATGAAATATATATTTTAGTTTATTATCATTGTCTATTTTTGCATAGTAACAATATCTCAAAAGACTCAGCCCTGTGCCAGCTGGGGACACTGTAAGTACTAGGAAGGGCATCCATCTGCCTACCATAGTCTCAGGCCTTCACTCTAGAGCTGCCAGCACTTTTAGGGAAGAGAAACTCTCCCCAGCTGTGTAGCAGGGTGCTCTGGGGGTGGCCTTGGCATGAGAATTGTCTCTATTTCAAATAAAAGCCATATGCTACCTTTCTTTCTTTCTTTCTTTCTTTCTTTCTTTCTTTCTTTCTTTCTTTCTTTCTTTTTTTCTTTCTTTCTTTCTTTCTTTCTTTCTTTCTTTCTTTCTTTCTTAATGTTACCAAAAAAAAAAAAAAGTCACCTATCTTTCTGTGTCTTGGGAGAGGCCACGAAAGACCAACCCATATCTATATGTTCATCTGCAAAAAGCCAGTCTTATATCCACCATTAACCATGCAGCCCATTGCCCAGTAGACATTCCAGTCAGAAAGTTCTTTTGTGTGTCTAACTTAAGTATATCATAAAAACTGAGTTTATTTCTGCTGTCCTGAGGCTTGAGATGCTTTTAAAATCAACATGAGCTCATTTAAATAAGGTGTCCCATGTGCCCCTAAGTTCTTAACGGGCATTTTTTTTATTAACCTGAAAAATCTCATTTAAATTATCAAGCATAAATAATTTTCCTCAAATGCTTCAGCATCAAACTAGGACTTGAAAAAATGTGACCACCAAAAAAAAAAAAAAACCAAGGATTGAAATGCAATATTCTTCAGATTTATAATCTTGCATTCAAGAGGTTCTTCTCTTAACCAGGGTGAGTTGAATGATGGGAGAGATACCCTCAGACCCTCGCCTTTCCCTCAGCTGACTCTGGGCTGGGTGGTGAGCTTACAGAATCATCACCTTTCCTTCCTGTGGGGATGAAGAAGTCTACCTGTCCTCCATAGTTTTAATCCTTCCCCAGACTTTCACATCCTAGAGTGGGAAAGCTTAAGAATAAAATGGCCCTGTTGTGGCTCCTCCCAAATCCACCACTCTCTGGAGGAACAGTTTTCTGCAGTTTGGTTGTCGTGTTATTCTGGTATTCATTCATTTCTGCATTCTCTCAATGGGACTTTATCCTGTGCCTTCCATGCCTTGAAATGCAGGCTGTAGAGGCCTAGGAACTGGCCCAGAGCCCATGAATCTATCTCTATGGGGAAGCACTTTTTTTTTTTTTTCTTTTTTTTTGACAAGGACTGCTAAGCAGTTGTTCATGAATGTCAGCTCAGTGGCTGATCAAGTTCCAGCAAATAATAAGAGAGAGTCCCCAGCTATTGGTAGGGTTGGAGGATAGTGGCTTTGGTGCCTCTGTAAATGAATGAACCTATACTGTATGCTGAGAGCTAGCACTGGCTGGGCCTTAAGAATTCCTAGATTAAAGAGGAACTCCAGAAGAGATCTGAGAACAATTGCAACTCACCAGACAAAACCTCCAATCTCAGTTTTCCATTTTTATCAGTCATTGCATTTCCCTGCAATTTCAGAACTGCTGCTGGTTCTCCATTTTTTTTTCTTCTAGAAATGTTTCCAAAGCCACAAAGGTTTGAAATATTAAAGGGAAGTAAATGAACTAGAACATGGAAAGTTTGTTTGCTCACAGGAAAATTGTGGGTATTTTTTTTTAAATTTCAGATTTATGTAAAGGCAGTCCTTCAAATACAATGGAAAGCTTATTTGTTTGTTTTTGTAAATAGGCATTTTAAAAAGAGAGAAAGGGATCAGGAGAAATGTGGACTTCACTCTTTGATGCTTAGCAGGAGGTTTTTGATTTGTTTTTTCATAACTGAGGCCTAAGAAAAATGCAGTGGTATAATACATCACTGATACAACAGTCTGATAGATTTATAAAATGTTTAGTGAATGTATTCCACTTAGACCAGCAGGAACACCTGCTTCTATTATTCCATCACTGATAAAATGTTAAATAGCTTATGTAAGTCATGCAGCTTACATAAAGCCACATAGTTTACATGTGGGGTTGATTATTTGAATGGAATTATATGGGGTTTGCATTCAATTTCTTCATTAAATGACTCAGTAAAATTATGGGGTCATAAATGGACAGTGGCACCATTTTAATCTCTGTGCATTTTATCTTCTCCACCCACTCGCTACTTCTCTTGATTGCACTTCACCTCCTCCAGTAAAAACTGGAAGATGCACCTTCAGGGATTAACTGTTATTGTGGTCCACGGGTAATGGTGGAGGGCATCCAGATGGTCAGTCTGATGTCATTTCTTTTTTTCTTTTCTTACCGGAGGGTTGATTTCTCTTATCATCAGCAAGAACTATAACTTAACATGTGACAGTCCTGTGTCCTCCCACTAACCAATTTAATTAAGAAGTAACTACCAGTATTTATGAAGAAAAAGCACAACCATTTTCAAATGTCATAAAGATAATGCTATAAAACAGCTGTAATCATGATGTACAATATCCCTTTATTGACCTGGCGAGTGGACGCTCAAGAACCAAGAGGAATGGTAACATGCTCTTCCATTTTTCTGAGAACACTTTCCTAGTCTAGCTAAAAGGACTGGCAGTGGCTGCTTCTAAGTTAACATACCATGCTGCTTCATATTTTGTTTTTTGGACTGAAGGACTGAAACCAGGTCTTTCTCAGGGGTGTGAAAGTCTTGGTAATATGCCACATGTGGTAGGAACCCTGATTTTCTCAAGAAGCTAAGAGGAGAAAACATTTTAATGTTGAGTCATTACCCAAGTTTCTAGGTATATGGGGCCTCTGGTAGCCACTAGGAAACATAGGGCATTGAATAATCTAGGATTTGGTAGAGGTGGTATACCAGAGAGGAATCACCCTAGTTAAGTCAGATTCTGTAGTGGGTACTGCCTTTTCCCTCTCATTGCATTAGATTTTATAGCTAGTATCTATGTCATTATATCAACTATTATTTGTATATTCTTAACAATAATCAGTTCATAATAAAAATTACCCTTTTTAAATTGATGACCTGTATTTTACTCCTTTAGCTACCAGTTTTTAATATTAATTAGAGACCACCTGTTCTAGATATTACAGGGTCAGAAAAGGGGGTAATTCTTTTCCTGCTCATTATTAAAAAAAAAAAAAGATCATGTCTGGCACCCCCCATAGCCAAAGGAAGGTTAATAAGAGAAAAGTATAACAAATTTATTTTATCATAGTTTTATATGATATAGGAGCCTTCAGATTAATGACCCCAAAGACCCAAGGTGAACTGTCAATTTTTGTTCTTGGGTTCAAAGATGCATGAACAGCCCAATAGAAATATGACTGGACAAAAAAGGATATGATGTAATGCCAATAAACTAAGGAGGCTAACCCAGAAAGACCTGTCTATTCAGATTCTTGGTTTTTGTGGCCTTTCTTTCTCCAGGTATGGGACAGAACCCCTTTGGAATAAAGGTCTTAATTTCTTTATGGCCAAGTGTCCTACAGAAAGGCAGGGGAGGTTAAACTGCTATTTTTAGGTTTAATGACTAAGTTTGGGGAAAATAAGTTCTGGATTCTAGGACCTACCTTGGGGCAAAGGAATTCTAGTTTCTGTGGCTTGCCTCAGTGAAGGAGGGTGGGGAATCAGGAGAACAAGTGAAAGCCAGAGAGAAACTTTGCTTCTGAGGACTGCACTTTGGGGAATCTCTCTCTTGACTCCCAACACTATCTAGATTTAAGAATAATTGTATAATGGAGACTATATGCAAATGACATAGGAATTTAAAGGGAATGACAGAGTCTGTTCTCTGGAATGAGAATTGTATGTGATTTACTCTGTGTCAGCTGACAACATCAGAAATGTAACGTACTTAACAGGTACTGATGCCCAGTTCCCCACTGGGAGACGGGTATCATGGATGAGAGTGTTTTCTATTCTGATTATCATTGTTTGTCTGTCCCTCTTGTTCTTCCCTGTCTGTATTGTAATGTCTGTATCTTTCTTTAGGCCCTGTTTACTACGCCAAGAGAGTTTTTACACTTTGTTTTTGCATTAACTCCAGTCCTTGGTCGTGGCCAGTTGGTTTTCACAGAAAGCTTTGCTTCTGGTGCATTCTGCAGTGTTGGCTGCCTGCTTTGCGTTTAGTGGGAATGGCCCCGAATGGCTGCATGTTGCTGCAGCTCTCTGTCTCAGCTAGCTGGGTGATCTAGACTTGTGTTCTTTGTTAGCTGTGTCCTTTCTGCCCTGTCACATTGAGCAACCCCATGGCATGGGGAGGTGTTTTAAATCCTTTTAGGCAGGAAGAGGCCATCTGAACAGAATAAGAGCTGAAATCGGATCTTCCACGGGACAGAGCAATGATGCGATTTGTGAAGGACATTTTCCTCCTTCCTCTCACCTCAGGAATAATTCACAAGTGGGTAATTCTGAAGCATTTAATCCTTATATGTATTGACTAATATAAATATAAAACCAATTAATATGAATGAAACTATGAAGGTGATGACTGCTTTGTACAAGCATGTGTTTGACTAGATCTTGTCTTTACAATAAAGGCTCCCAGGAAACACTCCTTACCCAGCTCTTTGATTTCTAAACAGGTTGGGGTACATTTTGCTTTGTCATAGGAAAAAAAAAATTAAAGAGTATCTAACAAAGCCCGTCTTAAAAAACTCAGAGCATTTATAAGTAAAATGATAAAGATTCATCAATGATTTCTTATTTGGAATTAACATATGAAGAAAATATCTCAGCACTCTATTTAGCTGTCTTGTGTTGGAAAACACTTTAACTCAGGCTATTGGCAAGAGTGTCTTATGCTTGCATTATTTTTTTAATGTGTTAATTTTGAATCTGATAAGGATCTCCTTTCTTGTAGCTTTTATTTTTATTTGTCCACTCCCTTACAGGAAGAGAAAGGGGAGAAAGAATTAGAGACCTGGTGGTCTTCCTATTGCAACAAACTTTTTTTAAAAATCTTTTTAATAGTTGTAGATGGACAGCATGCCTTTATTTTATTTGTTTATTTTTATACTGTGCTAAGGATGGAACCCAATGCCTCACACATGCTAGGGCAGGTGCTCTGCCACTGAGCTACAGCCTCAGCCCTGCTATAAACTTTAGCCAGGAAATATAAGCAAGGAAAGGAGAAGAATAGCTTTCAAAATACAATCATCTCAAACTAAAATGTATAAAATAAAGTAGCATGTTATCAGTTTTGATAAGAATATTTATTCAGGATTAGACTTCTTTCCTTGGAATATAACTACTGTAGCAGAATCTATTGCTTCTGAGTTTATGGTCAACCTGACACTCATTGTCTGCCTTGCCCACCCCTCCCATAAACAAAATGGTCAACAAATATGAGTTTGTGTTATACAAAGAAAGTAGAGTGTAAAGATGAGAAGGAGAGAAGGAGAGTGAAGTAAGAAGCAGAGAGAAGAAAGATTATCAAGAACAAAAAGGAAGAGTTCTCCTGCTTTGCAACAACCCTTGAGTCAGGAATCTGTTAGCTGTGAAGGGTTTCCATGGACATCTGACAGAAGAACCCTGACGAGAGAGAATGAGTAATCCTGAGCCAATCCCTTCAGTCCTTCATTCATGCTTTCCTTTTCCTAAAGAGCATTAATCAAAGTGTGCCTCTTCATTTGGTCAGATCTCTTTATTAGCAAAATAATTTTACTCAAAATGCCATTTTTAAAATGGAATACTATTTGGTCATAAGAAGGATGAAATCCTGTCATTTGCCACATGTGGGTGAACCTAGAAGACATGATGTTGAGTGAAATAAACCAGGTACCAAAAGACACATACCACATGATCTCACTCATAGGTAAAATCTTTAAAAATAGTTGATCTTGTAGAAGGTGAGAATAGAACAGTGGTTACCAGAAGGTTGGGAGAATAGAAGGGAGGATGGGATGGGGAGAGGTTGGGTACAATGTTATAGTTAGATAGATGCAAGAAGTTCTGCTGTGCTGTTGCACTGCAGGGTGACTATAATTAACTGTAAATCACTGTATATTTCAAAATAGCTGGAAGAGAAATTTTTGAATATTTTCACCACAAAGAAATAATAAATGTTTAAGGTGATATGCTAATTATCATGGTTTGATTATTACACAATGTGTACATGTATCAAAATATCACATTGTCCCCTTCAATAGATACAATTACTATGTGTCAATCAAAAATAAAAATAAAACAAAAAAGTATTTCAAATCTACACCACAGTGTGAAGCTCACCGAATGCTATTTCTGATAGTTTTTGCTTCGTGTTAACATCTGGGGTGGGGAGAACAGAAAGGTCAGGTACACTGCTATTAACCAATTACTGCATTTTTCTAACCCAGAATCAAAATTTATGAATACCTTCGGAGAGTGTGCTTGGAGGGGCAGACCTTTCTAATGACTTGTTAGCTTAACAATAAACCATTGAAGCTACTAATTTGCCTATAAACACATGATCCCACTGGAATTGCCCTACACAGTACAGTTCAAAGGGTCTAATAATTGCCCTGTGCTTTTCTATGGAACTGTTTCAACCCCTGCTGAGACTCAGAAGATTAAGAATGTAAAGGGTAGTAAAGCTTCTTTCCCTGTAAACTTGGCTCAAAACCTGCAAATTATCAGTGGTTGCTAATTGAACTCTTTATTTCTCCTCATCATAGCTCTTCAGCTGATGGGGCATTCACATGGTTTTATTTTTCTCCCTGCCACTGGGTGATCTGTGTCCTGGCCTAGAAGCAATGACATTCTTTGTAGCTACCCATAGAATTTAGAAGACTGTGGCAAAGACCCAGAGATTGCTGTTCTTGACAGCAGAACATCATGCAAGCCCTCTTTTCCAGTCCGACTTAGACCTAGATACTTTCTGACCTCTAGGGTTTTGGGTACTGCTCATCAGAGGAAGAGGGTGATGTGACATGACTCTTGAACTGGTATGTTCTTTTCTTCTTTCTGCTCCAATTTTTGGTAAATTTCTAGTTCTGAGTATTCTTTTGATTCATTTGATTTGGCATATTTAAATCAAAAACATTGAAATATCAGCAGAAGCATATGATTTAAAATGATAGAAATGAAAACTGGCTAATTTCCAGTCTGTCATTCTCTTGTGTAAGGACAAACTGATCCATTACTCCTTGCTTCCTTCTTTCTCTGCTTTCCATCTTCCCCACATTTCTCTATTTCCCCTCCTCTCTTCCAACTTCTGTTTGAAATGGACGTGAGTACTAAACACAGATGTCCCTAGAGGCTGTGGCCTTTCCCTGCCCATCTAACGTGAGAGGGATGTTAATCTAGCTCCATGAACACTGTACTTTTTTTTGGCTAGGATACGCTTGAGAAACACGTACAGTATTCCTAGATCAATAGGATGCTCATGGCCTCTAGTGATTCTGTCCTGTGGGTGGTTAAAATGAAAAAGAAAAACAAAACTTGAACATCGAAAAAGTTCTGACTCAGCAAACTAAATGAATTTTGAACCATTGCTTCCTTGATTAAGGTCAAGTGTGTAAGCAGACAGAGAATGTGAAATTCCAGGGTGGCAGTTACTAGAATATGACTCTCTTTATCATTTTTCTTTATTAATCACCACAGAAGCATGCTTCTTAACACGGTTTGAAAGAAAAACATGAATTGAAAATGTAAATATACGTGACTTCTTTCCGGCTGGGAGCTGTGGAGAGGAGTGTTCTTCCCCCATTTCAGTTCTAGTCCATCAGCTACATTGTCCTCATTTGTAAAATCTGATGATTAAAACCTGACTAGATTATTGAGATTCACTCTCCAGGTCTTCACAGCTACACATTTCACCTTTCCCTGCCAGAGTTGGGTCCATTCCAGGCAGATGGACCTTGGTTAAGATGTGGTGGGAACGTGTCCCCAAGTAGACCATGTGTTTCCTAGCTGGCCAAATGCTGGCATATTGTCCCCCGGATCAACCTTGTCCTAACCCACGCTTGCTCTCTCTCTCTCTCTTGTGCCATGCTCATGGAAAAGGGGGGAAGTAACTCTGCCCTTTTTTTTAAATCTGTTCTTTCTGGGAAATAGCCAAACATCCTTTCAGAATCAAATGCCTACATATCCAGAGGCCATTGGCCACCATCCAAACATTTATTGGTCATTGAACACCTTGCATGAGGTAATTTTCAATTATCTTATTAAACCAAAACAGGGATCTGGTCATGTTTTCTTTGATTATAAATGTAACTCATGTTTTTATTACAGATAATAGCAGTGCTCATGGGGCACTGGTTTTCTGGGCACTGTCCCATAGGAAATGCTGTCCTGTGTCGTTGGTGAAGGAAGACATCAGGAACAAAGAACACAGGGACCGGACTACTAATTCTTTATGATGGAGGAGATTAGGGATAGGGAATGGCACATGCCCAAATGTGGTACACATGTTTTATTACCTGACAGAAGTTTTTTAAGATTTCTATGATGGATTCATTAGGAGGGAAGTTGAATATATGGACTATCTTGAGGGGAAATGACTATCAGTTATTTTGCAGATAAACAGCTTTATCCTTGGACCCAAGTGCTTAAACAGTATTAAATTTTTCCCTGGGCTTCTAAGTTCTTTTACTGATAAAATCACTCAGATGCTGCCTGTTTTTAATTAAACCTTTGATCACTTTATTTGCTGAGTAATTTCAAAAGTAGGGCCAGGTACTGTAAGTTCCAGGTGATGGTTTAAAACCCTAAAGTATAGCAACTTTCAGGTTTGTGACTAGAGAGCTCCATGTCGTGATTCTGAGATGGTACAGAAGCATACTAGCTGATAAGAACAACAACAGAGATAGAAAAATAATGCTTATAATGGGAAGTTATCACAAAAGAATAATTACTTTATTCTACTATCCTTTAGACTGAATCCCACCACCAACAACAAATGAAAACAATGTGGTTATAATATGTGTTAAAATAAGTGTGTTTGAGGGTAAAAAGATCTGGAAGGTTTGTTTTGTCTTAGCATTTTAATTGTCATTGCTGTATTTAAGTTTTTATAATTTTAAAAGATAGTACATCACCTATCTGGGTAATTATTGTTTAGTAAAGTGCTAGGCTAATAGACAAAAAGATATTTAGTGTGATTAAACATTGCCTTGATCTGTGTCTTCTGAAATGTGGGAAAGCAGGATTTATTCAGTTTACCAGCTTAATTTGAAAGTAGAAACAAAGTACAAAATATTCACTGAGATTCATTCATTACTATGATTGCGGAAGAATCTAATCCCAGCCTGCTGTGCTCTACCCCAGTTGAATTCCACAGAAAGGAGTAAGAATGAAGACTTCTAGTCTGTTGAAGTATGTAGTTGCATTGTTCCAAATACTAAGTGAATTATCCCAAAAAGTCCAGCATAGCAAGAAGCTAAAGAGGGCATCTAAAAGTAGTAGATGGTCCATCACTGCTAAAATATTTGACATAGATATTTTGTGAGAAGTTGATGTTAATTGAGTCAAGAAATGCATCAAGTTGTGAATGATCAGGGTGCTTTATTGCCTTCTTTGTAGCTCTAACTTTGGCAGTTTCAAGTGAGTTGATTTTTTTTTTCAAAATTGCTGCATAAATAAAATCAATTTATAAATATTTATAAACTTATTTCATTAATCCTTTTCTGCACTGGTGTCATGAAGCTGCATAAGTCCAAGGAATTAAAAATAATAAATAAGAGAAACTCTTGAAAGAGTCTTTCTGTGGTCCTAAAACTTACCAAATGTGACTGAGCTCATGTAGCTTTTCTGCCCAAGTTAAATTTCACTGACAGTTAAAATTTCCAGAGGCTTAGATTGAATGTAATACATTCAGCTTATTTAAACTTTGGACGCTGCTCTTCGATTTTGACACCATTCATCTATCTGTTCTTTCCATATCTGTCACTGTATTTCAGGCTCTTTCCCCTCACACTCAGATGATTGGTACCTACTCCTAAATTGTCCTCTGTCTTCCTGCCTTCAGGTGCTGGTTGATTTAATCCATCCCCTTCATGGTACCTGGATTAATAACTAGAATATTCCCATGACTTTTTAATCAACCCCTTGGTTTAGAAAACAGAAAATCCATTACTTCTTAGTGCTATCCAGACTTCTTTTGCAGGTATTTGGGGCTCTTTCTGTAAGGTCATTATAAAGATGGATCCAAATCTAACCTTTTAGCTCAGGAGTAGTTGATATTTTTAACCCACTTCTGCTTAGTTCACATTTCTGGATTTCGGAAATTTAGCCTTTTGAGCCCAAATTTATATTCATCCAGGTTACCACTCCCTATCAACTAGAGCTCAGGCTTTGGCTGAGACCAAAGTTTCCAAATGAGGTTGTAGCTCAGTGTTACCCAAGCAGGGCTGAGGTTGAGGGTTTTGGCCATCAGAAGACATTTGGTAATATCTGGAAACATTTTTGCTTGTTACAACTGGGGAGCTGCTACTGGCATCTAGTTCATAGAAGCCAGAGATGCTACTAAACATCCTGAAATATACAGGGCAGCGCTCACAACAAGTTTTTGAGTTCAAAATGGTGCAGACATAGAGAAACTCTATAGTCCTATCATTCACTATACTTGTCTAAATCTCTGACCAAGTTACTTACCATTTTGAAAATATGTTGCTTTTCCTCCTTTGCTTTGCCCTTGTTCCTGACATTTCCGCTTGAAATGTCTTCCTAAGCATCTACAGGTGCTTAATTTAAACCCACAAATTTTCTAACCATTCCTTCAAGTTCAGCTTAGATGTCATGTACCCTTCCAACCCCCCACCCCCCGGAAAAGCCTCTCCTGGTAATTCCATGTGACAGTGAATGCTCTCTCTTGAATTCATACAGTGTTTAGTCTATACCTGTAGTCTGGCATGTTTCTGGCAGGCCATCTGGTAGGGTGTTTGTGTCCACCATGTTTTACAACCCATTTTAGACATTTCTATTTAGATGCTGTACAACTCAAGGTACAATGTAAAACTAAACTACATGACAACTTAAGACTTCAATCCATGTCTGTATTGTTTTGCATTATTTTTTCTATATTTTAAAAATATTTTAAGTTGTTTATGTACCTTTATTTCATTTATTCATTTATTTATTTATATATGGTGCTGAGAATCAAACCTAGTGCCTCACACATGCTAGACAAGTGTTCTATCGCTGAGCTACAACTCCAGACCCAGTCATAGCAGAAGCAGCATAGAAGTTTTTCATAAATTGTAATATGCTTTCTTCATATTGCTACCAAGGTTCCAAGTTTTTTTGCAGTATACTGGGGATTGAACCCAGAGCTTCATGCATGTTAGGCAAGCACTCTAGTATTGACCTACATTTCCAGCCCTTTTTTTAAATTTCATTTTATTTTTTGAGACAGCATCTTGCTAAGTTGCCTGGGCTGACCTTGAACTTTTGATCATCCTGCCTCAGCCTCCTTGAGTAGCTGGGATTTACAGGTGTGGGCACCATGCCAGGCTTCCAAGATTATTATTTTAATAGCTCCAATTTACTTAATGTTGACATGCTCCAATTTACTTAACTAGACTTTTATTTTAAGCGAACTCAATTTTATTTTTGGAGAAGCTAAATAATACCTAAATAATATTTTTGTTATGTATCTTTTTTTCCTTCATCTTCCATATTTGAACCGATTCCAAGGAATGATCCAAATGGTTTGAAAAGCTTTTATTGCTAGTGATATATATTGCCAAATTTATTCCAAAATTATATTCCAGTTTAAAGGCCCAGTGACAGTATCTAAGGAAACCATATACTATACCTGAAAGGGTCAAAAGATCTAGATTCAAGTGACATTCTGCTCCTCACTAATTATGTGGTCTTAGACACACCACTCAATCTGTTTGATTATATTTTCTTACCTATGAAATGGGGATAATAAACCTGCATTAGAGTTTTATGTGTTGTCAGATGGCATCTTTATGAGTAACTTGTAAACGATAAATTTGAACATTGCCATTTTTAATTCAATAAATAGTTAAAGTCTATTACATGCTTACCAGTTGGGTTAAGACCCAAGAATACAGAGATGAGTTTTGGCTTCAAAGAATCCTCAGTCTAGTGCTGTGTAACTATTAAAATATCTTAGTCACAGAATTAAGGAAAGATTGGCTTTTTACTAATATAAGAAATGGAAAATGAAGTAGTCCCAGCCCTAGGAAATACTAGTGTGAAAACTCACCAATATTTATGGTTTATTCTTTTCTCCTATGTTAGGATGACACTTTCTTTATTGCTCTTCTCAGATGTGAGTTTTTGTTCCTCTTACCCCCGCCCCTGGGGAAATTCAAATAATTTTTGTTTTAAATTCCATTTGCATAATTTTTGTTTTAAATTCCATTTGCTACAGATGTCATTTCTTTATTCTTTTCTGAGCTCCAGGTCTCTGGAAGCCACATGAGGGCATGGCCCCACTTGTGTCTGTTGTATGTCTCTCCCATCAAGACAGCTTTGCTTTGGAGTAACTGGGAGTATTTAGGAACTCCAGTATCCTTAGATCTGTCTTCTGGAGATAGATATTGATTTTCCTGCCTTTGAATGAAAAGGCCCAGAGTGAGCCCTTTAGCTCCCGTCTCTGAGCATGCTGGGCATCAGAAGCCAAGGGTATGGAGGCAACTGCAGGAAAATTCACCAGAACTGGCAGCGGAAGAACCGCTGGTGTGAGTAGACACAGTGCAACAGAAGTTCTTGTCTGAGGACCAGAAGCCACAAAAGCAGGTTGACCAAGGGCAAGGATAGCTTATGTGGATAAAGATAATTTAAAAACACTTTCCACTTTGTATGTACCTTTGAAAAGGCTTCACTGTTGAAATGCAAAGGGTCCTTTCTGCTTAATTTAAAGTCTCCCCTCAGGGGGCTGGGCTTGTGGCTCTGGGGTGGAGGAGTGCTCATCTAGCTTGTGTGAGGCACTGGGTTCAATCCTCAGCCCCACATAACAAAAATAAATAAAATAAAGGTATTGTGTCCATCTACAACTAAAAATATATATATTTTAAAAAGTTCTGCCCTCAGGTAGAATTGACTGACCTCATCATGTCTAAGATCTTAAGGATTTTAGAGAAAATTTCCCTTCTTTCTAGATGGGGCTCTATAATAAAGTCCATATGTCCCAGCCACTTCCCCATTATTGTTGTTAACAGGTACCCAATAATTCTTGGTTTATTCTCTTCATATTAGATCATAAATGAAAATTAATCTTCCTCTTTTGATGGGTATTTTTTTTAACCTATCCTATTTTTCTCAGAATCAAGTAAAACAGGTTGTATCTATAGTTAGAGACCCGTACAATTTGGATATGGCAATATTTCCAGGCAGCTTGCTTATATTTTCAAATAAAAAGAGACAGATAAGCTTAAGCAACTGCAGGTGGATAGGAAGAAGGAGAGATTAGTTCAACCTAATATCCCACAGTTCACTTGGGTCCAGCAATAAAAATTTTTCCCCCCTATTCTGAGTCAGCAAAAAATAAGACAAAACAGAAGTTAGTGGAGAGCAGTAACAATCTTTGTTAATCTCTTGTTTTTATGATTTTGTCTTAGTTTAGCAGTTTAGATGTAAAGTTAGATCATAGAGCATTTTTGTGTAATATAATGAAGAAGCATCAATTAGTAGTTTCCTTCAATTATATCATGAATGGTTCAAAGAAAAAAGGAGGTAAAACACAACCGGTAATTGAGAATGCTTTTAGAATCCTGTCTCAAGCCTTTCTGCTTCGTCACTCCCATCTTTTACCCAATACTGACAGTTTTTACTTGAAATTTAAGAAGCATCTGAGACTTTTATCTATAATCTTTTCCAAAACTGTAATCTGTTATAGGGTGGTTCTTTAAATTCCTTTTTGAGAATTTAATTATTGATGTCTGACAAGTTTTAGGACAAAACAAACACTAGATTAGAAAACTACCTTCTCAGGTAAGGCTGCTTTGCCTCCAGTAAGGACAATTTGAGGGCAGTGGGCTTAGATCTCTTGATAGTGACAGGAAGAGAAGTTTGTTCTGATACTGTCCTCCCCTTTGGAATTGTGGATTGAAAGAAACCAGTAAACTTTTAAATAATCAAGTCAGTGTAGAGTTGAAATTAGGGCATGAAAGTTTTAGAATTAGAGACAAGAAATTTGAATAGTGGAATTCTCTTTTCCCCTTCCCATCCTCTGATCTCCAAGATTTGCCAAAAAGAAAGTTCTTTTACTTAAAGAGCATGAATCCAGTATCCCAGGTTTTCCTGAGATATGTGAAATACCCAAATTATATCAACAAATCTGTCTTTCTAGGAAAAGACATAAGACTATACTTATGGTGATACGTATGTGGTTCAGACTTCCCACAGAGTCTCAAGTTGTATAAAGGATTCCAAGTTCCCTGTATCTAACCCACTAGAAAGGATGTATTGAAAATTTTTATCTATAGGTGGAAGGAAGCTTTCTCATTTTCACTCTGTTGACATTGTGAGTAGATTCCATCCTTATCAAGCAGATCCTTTACATATTTCTGCAGTTTTTCTGCAACTAATGTTGGCCTCATTGAAAAATCTGTCAGTCCTACAAAGGAACATAAACCCACACAAACATAAGACAACAAGAAGAGGAAGGACATGGACCTCTCTTAGAAGTCACTTCTACATGGTATTTAACCAGAACAAAGCCTTTCATTTTTCTTCTGTTATTTATAATAGATTCTTTTTTTCCTTTCAGCCTAACTTAATCTACATTCTTGGCTCTTCGAGGAAATTATTTATTTATTTATTTCTTGTCCTCCTTAATTTTCTTTAAATCCATATCTTATACGTTCATCAAAGTCCATCTCAAAGTACATTTTACCTTCATATGAGTTTTCTGAATTATTAAGCCTGCATGATATTAAACACTTGCTTCAGTCTTTTTCCACTAACATATTCTTTATAAACTGCCCTGTATGTAAATCACATCCACACACATAGGTACTATAGTATGTTTGAAAACATTAGCTACAGAATCCCACTGAGTATGAGGTCCACATACAGAGTGCATCTTGTCTTTACTGTGGTCTTTCCAAAGTTCAGCTTTTCATATTTTCCTCCAAGATAATCATGATCCTACATGTAAAAATGTCTCAAACTGGTAGTTCTGTTTTTGATTCTGCCTGTTTCCTCTTCAAGCCATTCATTTCTCTCCTTCTTGACAGGATATGTCCTTTGATTCCTACGAAATGCTTATCCAAATTTACCTGATTTAGGACTTTTCTCTTATTATGGTGTCTCTTTCAAAAAGTGTTTTATTTGGTTTCTTTCAGTACTTACTGTTGCTACCTAATGTATAAGACTTGCATGAATTGAAGTTTTATATTTAATTGCCCTTTTGTATTGTATAATATCCAAGTTTCTTCCAGTTCTCAATTCAGAAAGCTCCCAAGATGTCTTTGTTCCTAGCTATATGGGAGCACCTCTGCAGACCTCTCTTCTTTTGGCATTTTAATATCAAGCTCTGTACACGACAGGTGTACAATAAGTACTTATGAACCAGCTCCATCTTCACAAGTAGAAAGCCACCGAAGATGGCTTAAGCTTCAGCATGCACGATTTAGGTTGAACATAAGAGATAAATTCCCTGATAATAAAACTGATTGAAGGTGAGAACAAAGTATTGAAGAACAACAAGGACTGTATTCCCTGGAGATCTCTGAAGGGAAAAAAATAATTTATCTTGGATGGAGTCAGGCCACTAGACTAGAAGATGTACTGAGATTTTATCTGTCTCTAGGATTTTATTAAAATCCTCAATGATAACACTACTTTCATAACATGTTTCTAGAAAGGAGTTTCTAGTTTATATATATTTTTTCTGTTAAAAATACTAGACAAAAATAACATAGTAAAGCCTAAATTATTTTATCATGAAATATAGACTTTGAGTAACTAAATCATGAAGGAACTACATATTTCTGATGATATGTATCTATCCAGTACTATTAAATAAATGTTGTTTTGTGTGTTTGACTTTTTCACATATCCAAGAAAAAATAAATTTCAAAATATTCCTTTTTCTGCCTAGCAAGTGACAGTAAGTCTATCACAGATAGAGATGTTTGGTTCTTTCTTTATCACAAGAATTAATTTTCCCATTTTATAGAAATGAGAAAAACTGAAAAGTGAATCTAATAGTTTCTTTCTATAGCTTACACCTTCTACTTGTGATTGTTGGTATTTTTTGCCTATGTGCACATTTCTTATGAGTTTTATTTTATTTCTTTCTACTTTGTTTATTTTTGGTTGTTTTACTAAAGTTTCCAATTACAAAAATGGGATTTCTAGGAAGAGGAAGAAAGCTTTTTTTTTTTTTTTTAAGTGCCATTGAGATGAGCCTCTGAGGCTTTGTTTTCCTGAAGTGCTTTTATTTTTTCTATGATTTTTGTTAGGGAAATGGTACTAAAAGTAGGATCTTCAGACTTCTAGGCAAGTATATGCAAAATTATGTACTTAGGAATCCTATTCAGCCTAATTGATAAAGATTTTACAAACAAAAATTTAGAGTATCCATCTCTTTTATCTTATCTCAGACTATGAAACATTGCCCTTGATTATGAGAGAGGCTAAATGAATAGTCCTAGAAGATCTTCAAGAGTTGCTCGATTATGAAATGATTGTTTTGAATCAATAGACATTAAAAGCTTTTGTGAAAGGAGTTGTCCCCTTACTGATAAAGATGTAGTGTGGACCAAATTATGTCCACTAAAACATAACTTCAATGTAATAACATCTCGGTCTGACACAGACACTTACCTATTCCCAAAGAGTTTGATGTGGATATTGAATAGTGTAGGGTATACTTGTAGTGAATTTGCTATTCCTACTCTGGGTGATTACTTTTGAAGATGGACAAACGGTTAGCATGTCCAAAATGAAATATTCTGTTGAAGTCTTCAAAGGAAGTTGTGTTTGGATTCATATCCAATCTTTCCAATTATTCCAAGAAATAGATGCACCAAGTCTCTTGTTTGAGCTCTACTGCCCCACATTAGACATTACCTCTTCCCTCTGAAGTGCCACCAGATCAATGATGCTATTGTCATCTAAAATATCATCTGCTTTCATAGAGACAAATTTTATAAGTTAGAAAGTAACCAGGGGAGTACGTGTAGATATAATGTATAGATTTGACTCAAGAGGAACAAAGACACACTAATAAATAACTTTCTTATTGTGTCTGGTAAAATATCTGATTTTTGTTAAAAACCAAATGGTTTTTAAAACGTTCATGGACAGAGGACTTCCATGTACCTTCTCGATAGTTGCCTTCCTGTAGTTAGTTTTGGATCCATTGGACTTACACTCACACATATATTTTACAGTTTGTAAGGACACATTATTAATTATCAAACGATCAATGAACAAAAGCAACATAGAATTTTTTTTCATAACTCCACTTCTAATTATACACAGATTCAAGAGGAACCAAAGCTGAAATTTCCACAGAATTTAAAGCTTATGTCCTCTAAGAGCGTTGCCCTACTTCAAGCCCCACCTAACCTACTGGCAGTGCCCAGCATACCCTATAACGTGATTGGTTGTGTGTCTGCCTGTGACCCTGAATCTTCCAGGAAAATGAATGATAAGCTGTGACTCTATAAACAAACAAAAGGACAAAGTGCCTAAGGTTAAACAGATTTCACCTGATTCGAAAAGAATCCAGGGTTTGCCACAAAGAGTAATAGATAACATGGGAGCCTCCCAGGATGGTAGATTACTGGTAGTAGGCAGTGTATTAACAACAAGCCAGAGAATTTCCACAGGGATATTTCCTGAGGCACTGAGAATAAACTAATGTTTATTTTTAAAGGGGCAGTCAAAGCAGTGAAATATGTTTTTACGAACATTTCCACGGACTCTTCTTCCCCTCCCCTACAGTGCTTTCTGTAATAATATCTACATTTCTCTTCTGACGACTTTGAAAAGAATATGTTAGTGTAGTTGCACCTTGTTCTACTATTTAAGATACTCTTGGTTTTTTATTTTTATTTTCTTCTGTTTTGAGGTGGGTTGCAGATGAGAGAAAAATGCTTAGAGAAAATCCTTTTGGAGTTGAAACACTTTCATTTGAATATTTCCTCGATCATTGATCTTCCATGCAGGGCTCCATTTATCACTTTAGACAGCCCTGCTTTTGGTTCTGTTTCTTAATATGTTACCAGAGGCTTGTCCTACTATATGCAAATCAGTTATTTTAGCACGACTTTCCTTTGTTCGTCTGTTATCAGTTATTTTATCACCATCTATGGATAGTGCTCTGGATCATAAAGAATGAGATACAATCTCACCACCCACAAGATACTTACAGTCTATGTGGAAAGACAAATCATACACACCAATTAATAATATTGTGTTACAGGAAGCCCAGCTTAAATTGACATTGTGAGGTATTACATTGTGCATTATAGGAAATTGAGATGGAACTCAAAAATCTGATAATGACAAGCAGGGAGAAAAAAAAGGCTTCAAGAAGAAAAAAGTCGGTGTGACTGGGTCATGTAGGCTGAGCCCGAAGGTAGATTAGGATAATAAGGCTAGGAAGATAAGAGTGGTTAGTAATGGGACTGGGTAAGTGACCAAGGCAAGAAAGAATAAATAAGATATTATTTAATTGCTAGATATCAATATGACATCAACCCATTTTTACTGTATGCCAGAAAATTATGTGTATTTATAGAGAGGCACGTTTTCATATTTTAAAACCATACCGATTTTTGTGGGTGATGGTTAAAGAAAGCCACAGGGGACTGAAAGTACCTTTATGTTCTTCATGAGATGTTGCTGAAGTAAAAGGCAAATCCTTATTTACTTGTATTTGTAGGACGTTTTTCTTGAAAAGTGATTTCTCTTTAAAGCTCTTGATGAAAAATCCTTATTTAGTGACCACAATTGAGACTAGGGGGAGAAGATAATCTTTGCAGATAGGAAAATAAGAAGATAAAGATAAATTTATTTTTAGAAGGAAATCTACTTTCTGGGTAATTAAAGTGTTTCTATCTGATAAAGAGCCAAGTGTAACAATTTCTGGGTCTTATGGTAATCTGATTTGTCTTGTTTTAATGATGAGAAAAGGAAGTAAAATGAACTAGCTGCTGAATGGTGAGAGGCCACCTGGGAGAGAACTCACAAAAAAAGTAGGGAGAATGAGAGGGTAGGAGCAGCTGATGCCCAAAGTGGGAGAATATACTGAGGGTCTGGAAGCCGTTTCCTTGGAAAATATACTTTCAAGTTACTTTTTTTTGAACACTAGAAGCTTCACTTTAAAATGCAAGGTATTTGTCAACATTATCTGAAACACCGGACTGGAGGCAAATGTTCCAACATATTTGTTTTCTTACAATTAAAGCTAAGCTGACATGTTGAAAAGATGGTCTTCAAAGATATTCAGGGACTGCTAAATTTTTGTCAATAATTAGCCTTCACTTGGCTTTATAGACAAGGAAGTCATATTTTTTTTTTCTCCCTACATTTGCCAAGTAAGGATTTTCACTTTTAAATCTCCTCATCATGGTGTTTGCATTTGAGCATTTCAAACCTACTCCTCGCCCTCCGCCACCATGTGTAGTATTGCATTTATGCATTCAACTTCTTACTCAAGTGATGCTATTTTTTTCTTCCTCAGCCTGACAGCCACTAATAATAACACATGAGGACAGTCAGACAAAATGAAGACAAATGCTGCTTGTCGCAGCAGAATCATAATGTCCTCAGACTCAGTAAAGACAGTCTAACTGTATGTGGATGGTCTTTATAGCTTATTTAGACCCGTGGTTTTTCCCTGTGGTTTTTTTTTTTTTTTTTAAAGCACAAACATTGTGCAGAAATACATTAAGGCAACATATGGGCCTGTTAGTTAGCCAAAACAATGTGGAACCATGGAGAATAGAGATTGCAAAGCACAGATGGGTACTGTAAAAAATTCATGAGTGGCATAACAGATCTAAAAGGTAAATTTTAGTCAAAATTCAAGTGGAAGGCATAGGAAATACTTAAGAATTTGGCTTTATGAGGTTTTTCAAATCACACAAGATGAAACATTGTGAATATTCCGCAGATTTGTTTATGCCATAATGTGAAAATCAGAGCTCATCATTCAACAATAATTATGTCTATATAGATTCATGCCATCAGAAGTAGATTGCTGATAAACAATAGCGCTTTGCTTCTATTTGATGTAAACGCTGCAGTATTAAATATCCATATTATTTCCAGCTCAATATTAGAAAGTGTCAGTCATTGTGACAAGCCAGGCAAGAGGAGCTCATTGAGCTGTCCTCTGTGTAGCCAAGTGCTGTCGAATAACCAGGTTTTCATGCTATATTACTTTGTTGTTAAAATTGAGTTCTAAGCAGTAAATTGGCAAATCATTTTTCCCCTCTTTTACATTTGGTTCTTTTAACCAAACCTGAAGCCTCAAGGAGACACCAGATTCAAATGTGTATACAATCAAGATGCACTTTGAATTCTGCAGAACACTTGTTTTTGTTTTTGTTTTTGTTTTTTTTTTTTTTGCAGCTGTCACTGTGGCTCATCATCATTGTTTTCTTTTAGGGGAAAAAAGAAAAAGTTATACTCCAAGTTTCTGAGACCAACCCAATAACAGTGTGCCTTTGGTCCCCACTATAGCTGATCTCATTCATAAAATTTCTTTAAGAGTCATTCCTAAAAGGGAGTCCTCCTAGTGAAATAACTTGGTTCCTTAATTTCCAGGGAGATGGGGAGAAAGCAGAAAGAATAGATTTCTCTGTATGTCTGGATTTCTGTTTACCTCAAACATGCCTTAGAAATGGAGACAACTTTAAAAAAGACTTTTAGGTTCTAACCATAGAAGCATTTACCATTTTGAAGCTTTTTGATGTCAAGTAGAGAATGATGCCCTCTGAAATTCAGAAATGTTTTGTCCTTTTGTTGCTAGAAGGGAAAAATGCAGCACGCTAGTCTCTGTATAAATGTTTAGGTGACATTCAAAGTGATCTGCTAGGTAGTTAAAAATCTTAAACACTGGGTAGACTGGTTGTTCTGAACTTACTGTTTAATTGTTAATGAGACTATTGGTGCAGAAATTTACAGAGGGTCCCATTATATCTTGAAATGACAGGAGTACATTATTTAAAAAACTATTTGGCATTAGGAAGAAAGATGATTAGATTGAAAGTAGGTACTATGAACAGATAGTAAATGAAATCACTTATTGAACTGAACTGTTTTTGAATTTTTGAGTTTTTTTTTTCCCCTATGGGTACCATAAAATAGGCAGGTTTTGTAGTGGGCTTCGTTTTTGGCACTAACACCACTGTCGGGACCTTGAAACAGCAAATTGAACTTTCTGATGGTTGTCCTAATAGCCCTTTCAGGCGGTTTTTGGTGTCCTTGGTGAATTAAAGTTTGCATTAGTGAACCCACTGAGCAGCGGCCAAGACTAATTCTCAGCTCTGTATGACATTTCACACATTGTCAGTTCTTAGTAAGTGTTATACGATAACATTTTGAGATCCTCATCTGAGAGTTGATGGGGAAATATCAAATAGTATATGTGACGTTTGCCAACCAAGTTGAGCCCAATTCAAAAGTATGTTGTAGAGGTTAATAAAGATGATAGTGTTGTCTCCTTTAAATAAAAGATAGATTTACTCCTAAAATTTAGCATAGAGGACTGAGAAAGACTATAAGAAATTAAAAAAAGAATGAGAGAAAGAGGAAGATAAGAAAAAGTGAAAAAGACGAAGTTGCAGGTATAAAGGGGAAAATAACTCGGTTCCTTCTCTAGTAGTTATGCCTCCTGTCCTGTAGATGTCCCCTATCTCCTGTGTTTGGGTTGTGTGAGGAGCAGATCCAATGGACATTTTAAAGGCAGGACAATGTTCTATACTAAGTTTGGTGGGCAAGTGCAGTCACCTGAAGAAGTGAGGAGCTACAATTTCAGACCTAGGTAACCAGAGATCCAAAAGGGCATAGATAGTTTATTGATGGTCAAGAATGTTGAATTGATTCTCCCTGCTGACCATAGTCTTTTTTCCTTTTTATGGGATTCAAATTATTTAATTTAATTTTGCTTAATTTATGCACTATTGCTAGAGTCACTCCAAGGAGTTGTGAGATATAATTGGATGCATTTGACATTGTCTTCCAATGCAATAATTTTACCCAGAAACACCTTGATAAAAGTCATCCAAAACAGAATCTATAACAGGAAATGCACATTGTAATTCAGAGACTACTTTAGATCCATCCAAGAATGGAGATATATATATATATCTTCACATTTTTAATTGTTGCTAACCAAGGTCTTACATTTATATTTGGCATTTTTAAGACAATATGAGATGAAAGTAAATATACTTTAATATGGCAAACATATTTTGAGCACCTAGTATGTTGGGTACTGGAGAAATTCAGTGGTAACAAGCCAAGGACCTTTTTAAAGAAGAAAATCAGACTTTAAACAAATAATTACAGATGTAATTAATGAGTGTTCAGAGGATACTGTGAAAGTTTATAGCAAAGTAAATTGACTTAGGTCAAAAGTGAGTCAAAGGGAATGACAGGCTCAAGAAAGTTGTAATACTGCATGTATTCATGGAAAAGCTAAAATGTTTTACTCATAGAAGTAGAGGGTATAATAGTGGTCACTAGAGGTTAGGAAGGTTAGAGATTCAGGGTATGTAGAGGTTGGATCCAAGTACCAAAATATAGTAAGATAAGAGGAATTAGTTTTAGTGTTCGGTAGCACAATGAGTAACTACAATCTACAACAATTTATTTCAAAATAACAGGAAGATTGGAGCTTGAAGTTTCCCAACACAGAACTGCCAAGTGTTTGAGGAAATGGGAATGCTGATTACCCTGACTTGATCTTTATACATTATATACATATATTGAATTATCCTACATTATTCCGTAGATATTTGCTAAATTCAAAAAAGAAATGTTATCACTATAACTTGTATTGATAGGGAGAGAACATAACTTAAACCAATCTTCCTCTCTCCCTTCCTCCTTTTTGTAATTGAATAGCTAATAAATGTGGGTTGAATGTTAATAATGGGTAAACACATTATTGAGTTTAATGGAGGAAACATATTTTGAGCAACTATTGTATGCCACACTGGAAAGATTTCAGGGAACAAAGAAAAAAAGAAGAGGGTTCAACTATGGTGAACAAGCATGGTCCCGTGAAGGAGACAAAACACTCATGAAACTGTCACATATGAAAATAAAACTGCAACTAAACCATGTGCTGTCAAGAAGAGGCAAATGGTGCCTTGGGAGCATGGGTTGACTTGCCTGGTTTGGAAAGTCAGGTTTCCTTGAGAAAGTGGTCCTTACGCTGAAATCTAAAGGATAAATCAGAGTTAGTCAGGAGTTCAAGGAGGGTACGGCATCCTAGGAAAATAAAACATGTGCAAGGGTCTGGGAGCAAGAGAAAAAGGTGACGAGTCTGCAAGACTTAAAAGAAAGAAAAGTGGCTATAGCTCAGAGAACAAAAGGGCTGACAGGCTCCAGTGAGATACCCCTGTGGAAACTCTAGGGCTAGGTTCAGATTCCTGACCAAGGATAAGGATGCTTTTGAAGGTTTGGGAGCAGAGGTGATATGATCAAGTGCAGCTACCTCAAGTACAGTCAGAGAAGGATTTAGGAGCACGTGTGGCAGTTGGGGTACTGGAGTGAGGCTTGTGGTCATCTAGGTAATATTTGGGAGTTCCCAGGAGCCTGGAGACAGTGAAGGAACAGGGAAAGGGAATTGACTTGAAAGATTTAGGAAATATAATTTTTTATTAATAAAGGAGAGAATGGGGCTGGTGTTATGGCTCAGTGGTAGAATGCTTGCCTAGCATGTGTGAGGCAGTGGGTTTGAGTCTCAGCACCACATATAAATAAACAAATAAAATAAAGTTCCATCAACATCTAAAAATATATATTAAAAATAAATAAATAAAGGAGAGAAAAGAGTCGTGGATGGTGCCACAGTCTCATTTGGATAGCTAAGTGAGGATAGTGGTAGTCTACAAGGCAGGGACTATGGGAGGAGGAGGAGGAAAGCTGAGAAGTGGGTGGGAACAGTGAATGCAGTTTGTGTCACGTTGAGCCAGAGGTATCTGAGACATCAAGAGGAAGAGGACAAACTTGGACACAGAGGCCTGGAGACTGCAGGGAGGATTGGTGAGAGACATAGGTATGGGAACCTTGTGAAGAAAGATAGAATTGAAGCCACGCAGAGTCTGGGTGAAATGGGCTATTTATGAAAAGAGGAGAGAGCTGTCTTCTGAGCAGTGTTAACACATAAAGACCGCATAGGGGAAAGACAACTAGTAGAGATGTAGAAAGGACGTCAGCAAGGACAGTGCCATTGCCATGGAAGCCAAGAAAAAAATACATATATATTTCCAGAAAAATAAGAGAATAAATAGCCAAATGCTATGGGAAATCAAGTTGGACTAGGCCTGAAAACATCTATTATAATCAAGAGGATTGTGGTGAGATCATGGTGAGAATATTCTTGATGGAGTGAAAAGTGTGCAAGACATATTGAAATGAACCAAAGGCCAACAGGAAAAAAGACATGGAAGTTACTTGACAGATCTGAGTTTGAATTTAAATGAGTTCAAGAGACAGGGATCTACCTACAGGAACATATAGAGTTGAAAGGGGATGCCTTCAAACAGCTAGGAGTTGATGAATTAGTTGTATTTGATTACAAGTAACAATGCCTGACTAATAGTGGCTTTATAAATGATTTTTATTATTTATTTCACATAATAAGAAAGATTGGAACTGCAAGATGGCTGTGCTGGCTCAGAAAATATACTCAATTCAGTTTCTCAATGGTGTTTCCACTCTGCCTTTCTCGGCATGATGGCACATATGTATGCCAGCAGGCTTCCTCAATTCCACATGACCCTATTCAAAGCAAATACAAGTCACATGGTCTTCATTTTCTATCTTTTTATAAGGGAAAAAAAAATATTTCCCAGACTTTTCTTCACCTCTACTCCTTTAAACTTACTTAAAAAAAAAATATTTTGTTGGCCAGTACTATGTTATTTGCCTATTTCAAAAATGAACTATATTAGCAAGTGAGAAAGTAGTTGTCAGACTCAGGGGTCTCAAAGGGAGGCATCAGCACCCCATGGGAACTCCTTAGAAATGCAAATTCTTGGGTTCCTTTCCAGTCATACTGAATTAGAAACTCCAGAGTGGAGCCTGTGGTCTTTTAAAGCAAGTTTTCAGGCAATTCTGGTGCAATTTCAAACTTCAGAACCATTGGTTAGACTAATCAAGTCATCCTGTGGTGCTGGGGAGAGGAGTCAAGTTCACTGGGCTTATCATTTTCTTACAAAAACCAGAGCAAGTTTGTGGTCCAAACCAGAAAGGAGTCTTCTATCTTTAACTGAATTTCACCATCAAGAAAAATGAGCCTATAAATAGAAAGAATGAAAGTGATGTAGCTAGGAAGAGCCCTTGCCTAGCATGTGCTAAGCCCTGAGTTTAATCCCCAGGAGAGAGAGAGAGAGAGAGAGAGAGAGAGGGGGGATTCCGATTCCATGCGAAGAGACGCTGAAGAAAAGGGTAGGTGCAGAAGCAGGTAAACTGAGAGAGTGAAAGTTGGATGTTCCATTTTGTTAGTCTCTAGGAATAGAGAGAAAGTTGTCTGCTGAGAGAGAGGAAGATAAAGGTAAGATACCAAGAAGGTTTATAGGTAAGATATAAGATTATATAAGTAAGATCGGAAATTGAGGAGAAGGTTGAAATACTGTGGCATGTGGGCAAATTCATTAACTTGTGATTCTTGGAGAGTGCATAGGATTGTGTGCTGCCCAAGGCCAGGAGAGCTGAGTTCAGAACAGAACTTCTGCCTGGTTACGGAATGTGCAGCAGGGGTTTTAGGTGGGCGCTCAAAGAAAGTTTGGTAAGCTTTTCTAAAACAATTTGAAAACAAAGTCATTGGCAAAAGTAGTAAAGATCTCGTTAATGAAAGATTGAAGTGATAGACCAAGGATTTCATGCTGAAAGGGAGGCACAAGGAGGGCTGGTCAACAAGTCCAAAGTGTCACAATGCTGTCACCTTCATTATACGTTTGGTAAGAAACATTCTAAAAATAGGCCAAACTGTTTTCACATTCTTAATTAAGAAAATGAATGTCTCATTTGCATTATGCCTTCTTCTCTATCAGAGAAGTTAGAGATTTTTTTGAAGCTGTCACCTTTACAAAGAATTATGGCAGATTTTTCCTTATCACTCAATTGTAAGACATACACAGGAAAATAAGCTAGAGGCTTTAATTTGGCTTACCTTGACTGCCTTTTGACCTGTTCTATTTTTCTTCACTGATGGATAAAAATTTTTACAGACATGATTTTTATAGGCCTTGCACAAATCTTGGTAAGTCATGTGTATAACATGAGGTGGAAGACTGCTTTTTATACCACCAGATTTATCATTTTCTAACCATAGCAGAGAGACAGTCATAATTTTCTAATGTACTTGATAACATGAATGATACTGACACTTTATTTTTACAAAAATAATCTCCTAAGATCTATGGAACGGCTTGTTTGGAAGATGGTGCTCTTCTTCCTTATCTGCATGCACAGCAGCCACTGTCTCTCCCAGCTATTGCCCACATTGAACCTGCAGCCTATTTCTTTCTGCCACCTGACATTTTCCATCCTGGGTTGTCCTAAAAAGTATAGACCATTTGTGCTCACATGAATGGCAAATAATAAGGCACACAGATTTCTCCCTATAAATATCACAAAGTAACTTCCACAACCATAAATTAATATCCTTCTATAAATTCTCATTTCTATTAACAGAATAAGTTTGCTTTCTTTTTTTTTTTTTAAAGAGAGAGTGAGAGAGGGAGAGACAGAAAGAATTTTAATATTTATTTTTTAGTTTTCGGCAGACACAACATCTTTGTTTGTATGTGGTGCTGAGGATTGAACCCCAGGCTGCAAGCATGCCAGGCGAGTGCGCTACCGCTTGAGCCACATCCCCAGCCCAAGTTTGCTTTCTTAGTAGTCATGTTGATAATAGAGATCACCATTCCCAGGAAATGGGGGAAAGGTGCCATATGTTAATATACTTATAAACTCTTAGCAGCTGTGATTGTTTGTTTATCATTAGTTGAATTATTGTTCACCAGTATGGTTGATAACTGTTGCTACTTACATATACATAGGTATTGGAATCCTTGTGGAAGTACTGTGCGTGTTTTGTTATAGTGATAGTTTGTGTCACAGATAAGTTTCATTGAAGGATGAAGAACCTACAGACTCAAGTTCAACATGTGATAGCATAGAATTTGCCTAAAACTGTTCATTTCAGGTGGAAATGGCTCTTGTCATAGGACACTGGTGGGGAAGTGCATGAATGTTAAAAGTTAGATAGACCAGGATCCATTTGACCCATTCCACCCTTTGCACACTGTGGAGTTATGGACAAATTTTTTAACTTCTCAAATTTTAATGTCTTCCACCTATAAATAAGGTTACTACTGCAAATTAAATATTTTATATTATTATCAGAATTGGATGGAATATTTTGAAATACTTAGCACAATGCCTGGCACATACAAAGTACTTGATAAATGTTAGCTGTTATTATCAGCTATAATAGTTCTTAAAATTGGCATACAAATTTGTTTATAGATGTATATAAATCCTTACCTATGTTTGCTGGTGCTAAATTCAAATAAAGTAGTGTAAATTACAAGGTGCTAATGTTGAACATTAATGTTCATTATAGATTAAAACATGAAAATCTTACCTCCTCCAGCAACCCATTTAACCCTTATAAAATGATACATTTATGTTTTTAAGTGGGTGTTTACAGGTGTTCAGTTACATTGAGCACAGGCCAATCCTTAGACTAAGGATGGACTTCAGGCCATTTGTAAACATAAACCATGCTTCTACATGAAAACTATCCTTTAAGTCCCCTGGGTATGGTGATTGTCATTGATTCATATGAGATGAGCAATCTTCTTTTCCAGGCTGTATCATTGGCTTTAGCATTTTAAATTATTAAAGTCAATCAGCTAGGAATGCAAGTAAAACTAGAGAGTATTTGGAGAAAGGATTTTGGAAATCCTATCTTTTGCTGTTTGTTGCAGAAACTACAGGGGTTTGAATAAGAGAGGAAATCAAAGACTCCATAGAGATGTGAAAGTAGTCCTAAAAATATTTTTACCTACTACGTTAGTTAGAAGAAGACAAGAATGAAACCCTTAGATTTACAGATTAAAGTTTTAAAATAAATACGTATATATTAAAGACTACCACTGTTTGGTATGAACCAGCATCTCTAAAATACATAGTAATGATCTCAGGTATTAGAAAGCTGACTCTCCTTTCCAAGCTAACATAACTGGTTAAAGGTAAAGTCAAACCTCCATATTTGGATTTAAATCTAGTTGGTCATTGTTGCTCAGTCCTGTGCTATGTCTTGGATCTTCATGACAGCTCAGCTGGTTAGAGACTTTATTGTTGAGGCCAAGTCTAAGGATCCAGCTTTCTATGCACAAATTTGTTTTACTCAATTCTACAACCATACCTGACACTTTATTCTTAGCCATTTATCTTCCAGTTGATGCTATTGATTAAAACAGGGGACAGAGCCTGATAGTGCTCTCATCATTAATGAAAAAACAGTTTAAAGGATATTTCCTTTCAACCATAAGCCCATGATGTACTGACACAAGACAAACAATATGTTCTTATTTTAGAATAAGATGTGAGAAGTTCCCCAGTAGCACCACATTCATGAATGTAACCTGATCTGTGCATATAAGCATGAGCAAGTTCAAAAGAATGATCTTAAAGAAATGGAATGGAAGAGATGCATTTTGAAAGTTTCATTGTGATTGTCAAACCGAATAACAGAGATTTTCCAATGATGATGAATTTGACCAAAAATACATTGCAATGGGAATCCATGTGACACAGTAAACTATAGATGTATTCAGAAAGGCAAAGGGAAGCTAGGGCTTGTAACGACAAATGAGGAGGTTACGTAAGTTGTTTTGAAACAATTATCCTTGACTATGAGGATCAATAACGAGGGTGGCATCAGGCCAAGGTTGTATAGGAGGTTGCTGGCAAGATGTCCTTGCCTCATAGAAGTATTTTTTTTTCTGTGAGGTGGCAGGGGCCTTTGTACAGGATTGTGGTTCTGGCAGAGACTGTCATACCTCTTGTTATCAGATATTCGTGGATGAGATCCCTTCCATTGTGATTCATCTTGTTAGGATTTGACATAAGTGATTCCATTTTGATTTTGATAACTTTCACATGATGATGATTTGCTTTTCTGACTCTCCTCTAATTTAGAAATTAGCTCTAAATTATTTCTTTCTCCAGGTTTCTATGCAGAAATTACAAAGCTAAAATTTCTTCCTGAATGCAAATGTTCGTGGGGTTGAACCAAGAGTTTGGGGGCAGAATGAAGTTCAGCATGCTGTGCAGAAAACTGGTTCATTTGGTTAACTCAATGTAGGTGTTACACCTTCATTTGGAAGTGTCATTTTTGAAGATGTAGGTTTAGAAAATTTCAGCATAATCTGAGCAGGTATCCTGAAATCCCCAAACACATATTTGTCAAGAAAGTGAAGTTTGGTCAGGAATGTGAAGGAAGGGGTGCTGGTCATGGATGGCTCTTGCATGATCCCAGAGGATCAAAGGCCAGCAGTATAGGATGAAATGCATTTCTTGCCTTCCCCCTCCTCCTCCAACACTCTCTCCCTTTTAGGAAAGAAAAGAGTAAATGTTTCCTAAGAGTACAGAATTAAACCTATAGGTTATACTTGCCCATGGTTTGCTAACAATCGATCACACAGAACATTCCTTGAGTCCTTGGGTGTTGTTCAGGTGGACACCTCTAGAATTCATTCAGATTCTTTAGAGCATAGGAGGCCCTAATAGCCCATAGTATGGCATAATTCCAATAGGAATCTTCTGTCTATCCTTGCCAACCACACTCTCACTCCCTTGTACTGAGACAAGACGACCTTTCCTAGCCCAGTGGGTTGAAAGCACTGATTTGCTGACACTTTGATATTATTCCAGAGACATGAGTCAAGCCACGGAATTGGCATCAGATTTCCTCAGACACCAAGGTGAGCACTCAGGGAAGGTTGTAGACTTACATTTGATTTCCACATCCATCTTCTCTCTGCAAATTAAATTATTAATTTTCCCACATGCCTTCTTATTTAATGAGAGGAGTGGTGGCCTTTATCTGTGCATGTGTGCAAACAAAACATCACAGCAGGGGCGCCTGCACTGCCCAGACAAGCTGAGGGGTTAAGCAGTCACATGCAACTGTCTTGGTACAGTCTGTGTCATTTGCAAAAATCTGGCTGGCTGTTGGCATCAGAATCGATGGAACACGCAGCAAGGCACCTCCCCACACACATATCCAAAGATGAAAGCTCCTTTTATGAATACAAAGGAAAGATCAAAAGAGGGAAAAATAATGGCATTTAAAATGCACATGTGAAATGCAACATTATAATATGATTGTTTTTCTAGGTTCCATTAGAGTGGCACTATTTTCTGAGACGATATAGTATTGGTTGATTACTTTTCCATGTTTTAGATAATAAATATATCAGCATGATTTTGGATTTGTTACCATCTGAGCTTTATCACATCTGGCTTTTCTAGCTCTAAACAGTAATATCTGGCTAGTTAAATACGGGTGTTAAACTTTCTCTAGCATCACTGAATCCTAGTACCAAGCTCTGTTTGAGCAAAAGACCACGTATATCCATGTCGGTTTTTTTCTCATCAGAAGGATTTAAACATGAAAATTTTACATATTAGCTTTGTTTGTTTAAGGGCCATTAAACATTTTTTGTTTTATTTCATGCTACTTGAAGATTGGAATTGCTGCCAACTCTAGAGCAGTGTAATTCCTACATCTTGATTCTAGAGTATTGGGTTTATGACTGCATGACACGAACACATTTCATCCTAGTAATTACAAAGGATTTTAGATTGTTATTTTAAAGATTTGTTACCGCTTACCTTTGTTTTATAAATGTCAATATCTTCTTTGTGGATCTAAAGTTCACCTTTTCTCAACAAATGGCAGTGATGTCTCCATTTATTAAAATTAAATGTAAACTTCAAGGTTGAGCTGAACAAGGAGTCAGTTTTTGGTGATTCTTTGTAATACCTTAAAAGCTATCAATAGCTCCTAGATTAAGAACATGATAGTCTCTGTAGGTTCCCTCTCCCAACCCCTACCTATTAGTTATTCCAATTTAAAAAAAAAAAAAACACAATTTTCTGAGTTGTTCCACACTTTAACCTTCTTTTCTAAAAATGATATCACTCAGCAGTCCCTATGAAAAGTATCGATCAATCTGATAGCTACCATTTTTATATTACTCACTTATGCATAATATGGTATATAATATAGAATATTTGAGAATTCATAGTTATTTCTCTTTAACAACAAGGGAATAAGATTCACTATATAAATG
Organism: Urocitellus parryii; assembly: GCF_045843805.1. NCBI lineage: Eukaryota > Metazoa > Chordata > Mammalia > Rodentia > Sciuridae > Urocitellus > Urocitellus parryii. The sequence goes on from NC_135536.1 coordinate 45,535,056, forward strand.
AAAATTACTTTGAGCATTCTGACTTAAAAAGGAAGAAAATTCACAGAAATCACCAATCTCACCCTGCAACTGGATAGAAGTGGATAATCTGTGTTGATTATAGTTTCTAATAAAAGAAGAAGGTTTAGACAGTCTTTATATATTTTATTTACAATATATTCCTTTGGGAAAATTTTTGTTTCTCTTGAATATTTCTGTACATTTGGTTTGTGTTTCTATATAAATGTAATTAAATGGACATATCCTTACACAGTTTGTGGGTACTTATTAGCTAGGTTTTACTTGAATTTCATTAAAGAATATCTAGCCTTAATTACTTTATATTTTCATAGGACAAAAATTATGTATATTTCATATTTATTCACTTGTAAATACATGAATTACAGTCACTGGGGAAATGAAATGTAAAACCATTGGCTGATTTGGAATAAACCTCAGTATAGTTTATTAACAGTGCCATTTGCCTCCACTTTGAACTGAGGTCTCATTTTTCACGTTCTGTTTCAAAGGAGCCCTCTGCTGGACAGCTCTGCGTGATATCACATGCACACACATATTTATATATGATTTATAGGCTATAGTTAATATAACCCAAAAGCCATTTGTGATTGAAACTCTATCGTTGCAAACTGAATGCCTCACTGAAACCTGTTTTGTCATCACTTTTTCATATTTAATGAACACGCAATTGTCTAAAAATAAAATGTTCATCCTTAAAGTTTACTGTAAATCACTGTACATCAGCATATTCCCACACATGAGATAATCGCACTAAATTAACATTCATTACCAATAATTTTAGTAATGAATTATTCAGCTTATATGCAATTATCACACACATTTCTAAAGCAATTACTTTATTACATAGGTATTCCATGTCATTGATTTTGCTTGTCTGTATGGCATATGTAAATGTAAGGAATCTTTGCATCTATCTTACTTTCAAGTGCAGAGGATTTTTGAGTGTTTATTTGGTTAATATCCTCAGGTCATGAGGGTATATTGTTAATGTTAAATTAATTTCAAGAAACTTGCAGATGTCAGAAAAGTGCTATGATAAAATGGGGCAAAAAAGAAAACCTATACCATGGAATTACAGAAATGGGTTGTTTTTCTGAGTAGTTTATCAGTAAGATCTATTATCATAAATTGTGTTTTAAAAGTTGCTGTTATTTTTAAAAAATGATAAATAATAACTTCCAGTTACAGTCCTATAATCTGTGGTTAATCTTATCTACAATACAGTACAGGAAGCATCATGAAATAATTCAGTCTTTGAAGTCAGAGACACTGAGTTCAAATTCTGCTTTTCTAACCCTGAATTATTTAACTCATCTTCAGAAAGGAGTTAGTGAAATAATCTTTGTATGTTGGGGTAAGAATTAATGACATATCAAGTGACCAATACAGCAGCCAGGTAACTATGAAACAGATTGCTAGAATGTTCTCCATACCTGTGGAAGCATGTACTTTATTTCTTAGGTCAGGCTTACTTTGCTTTTGTAAGCAAATAGCAGTTGAAATAGGACTCTATATTCCTCAACTTCATTTTGGTCTTCTGAATTAAGTATAAAGAATAAGACATGAGAAGTATAATAGGAGTTTTTGGTAATATTTCATCTTGCAGACTTTGGAGTTAGACCTAATTCGAAGTCAAAAACCCTGAAAAACAGTCTATCCTCTGAAATGGCCTAACCAATCTGAGCTATCAAAGTTTTATTCAATACAGACATAGCTTTTTAAAAATATGCTCAAAGTGAAAAGAAATTATTATTTAAGAACAGTTTAGAAATTATTATTTCAAAACATTTCTATGGGTAAGAATGAAATAGAGTAAGGAACAGCATGAATTGAGAGAGTATTGGTAGGTCACTCCCCTCTTGTTTAGTTTCTTTTCACCCATTAAAATTCACATTGATTCAAATTGATTCTTTCTTGAACATATTTAAGACAATGTTATATAAAGTTTTCTAGTAGTTTATATATGTGAGTGTATTTCTTCATAAAAATATAAACAGAGACCTAGAATATAGTATGAGTTGAGTGAATTTTGTTTGAATAAATTAAAAAATGAACAAGATCATTGTCTTCTAGTGGCTGATTTTGAAATATTTCTCAGTATTTCATAAGTCAATCCAGACTCTCACTAGGAGAAAATGTCCATACAGAGCCATTGACTCAAGTAGTTTGGTCATTTTGGGGGTCAAGGGGAGATAGGAGGAAGATGAGAACCTATATACATAGCAACCAGAATGTTTCCAAGGTCAAAAAAATTGGGAAGATTGAAAATATTTAATTCAGTGATCCTTATATCTACGACTTCTGCAAAAATTAGGAGTTCAATATAAACTGAAACACATTAATTTTTATTTTTTTCAAAAATATTTATTAACATCCAATTATGTAAACAATGCTGTGTTGGATGTTATGTCTTCCTCATAAGACATAAGAATAAGACTCTTGCCTTTAAGGAGCTTACAGTCCATTTGGGAAAAAGCATCAATTATCATGATTAATAAGTCCCAGGTGTTGTGGGTTAGATCAATGTGGGGTTGTGTCAGTCTTTCCCAGATGTTCTGAGATTACCCTGTACTTAAAATTTTTAGTTTTAATGAAGTCTTATTTTCAATACTTCTCTTTAAAAGGTACATTAATTTTTAACAATTAAATAATTTAATTTTAATGATATCTTGCCTAAATACATCAAATATCTTCGCAGAATTCTGGATTAATATCACATAGTATGCTTGAATTCTTTCACCACCATTAGTACTAAGATATTGGCTATTACACTGTTCATATGCTTCCATTTCTAGGCAATGAATTATGCCTTGGGATATATTTGGGATTTCTTTACCCGACATTGAAGGCAGGTAAATGATTATGATTAAAAATAGTGTAGGTGATTTTTATTAACCAACATGCTTACACTTATCTTCCATGGTATGTCCTGTCAATCACTTTCAATGTATATGTTATAATTTCCAATGTGTGTAATGTTATAATTACTAGTGCAACAATCATCTTTATTGTCCTTTCAACAATATAGGACTTTCCTCCTTTCCTCCTGTTTCCACAGAACATGATCCCTTAGGCCTAAAAGATGTGGCAGGAGGCCTAGTGAGAGGTCACTGTGACTCAGAGAAGTTGCTAGTGCTCTATGGCAATAATTTCACAACTGATTTCAACCAACCGCAGAAGAGAAGGCTAGTACATTTGTCAGAACTAAATATCTTTTGGCTTTGTTTCTCTGCAGATACCCAAATGTCAGAATGTCTGGAGTTGAGTCTACTTAGAGAAGGGGAATAGTGGGAAAAAGCATGATGGATAGATGACTTAGAGACATGACATTTTGCATGTGTTATGAACCATTGTGAAACAAGTCTTAGGCTGACCAGCAGATGCATGCAACTCTTACCTCTAATTAGGACAAACTAATCCTAGACATGAGCTTCAGGAAGAGATTCAACAGGCACCTGGATTTTTTTAAAAATCCACCATAGCTAATTAAGGAGATTAAGAGGCAAATGTGGTGTATTTCAACATACCTTTGAATCTTTTGAAGTTAATATCTTGGACATATAAATTGCTTATTTAGTAATTGTGCCATGTGCACAACAGTGTGTTGGATCACAGAAATGTGAACTAGAACCACAAAAAATTCCTTCCTGAAAATCTCCCCAAATCTATTGTCTTCATCTTCTTTGATTGTGTTTAAGATTCTGGCAAATAAAATGTGGGTTTTTTTTTTTTAAGCAGTGTTTCAAGTGCTGCCTACCATTCTATACCCATGTTCCTTAAAGGTCAGTGCATGTATTTGAATTTCCCCTGAATATCCAAGCATTGCTGCATATTTTCATCCAATTTACAGCCTCTTTCATCAGTGTAAACAATTAGTTTTCCTGAATAAATATGTATATTTGGTTCAGATACCCTTGAGGCTCTCAGGGCACAATTCAGATGCATACATGGAAACTGTTCAACTAACTTGCAACTAGTTAGAAATCTGAGAAACCAAGGACATTGACTTTTTTAATGAGGAAAAACAACAACACTTCCTTATTGAAATTCTAGCTGCTATGCCTTGATTTTCTATTCTGATGTTTTCATTTTGAGGCTAGTCTGGCCCATGCTACCCCAACATTTTTTTTTTTTTTTTTTTGCTTACCAGTAGGATTCTCAAAGACTTGCTTAACGTAGTTCAATGAGAAGGAAAACATTTACCCAGTAACAGCCTCTGGAGCTGATCACTGTTTGTGAGCCTGGGGGCTGCCGTCCATCACATGTACATCACAGCTACAAAGGCTGCCCAGGAGTTAGATGACTGATATTTATTCTTGTCATTTATTTCTGTAATTCAAAGTTGTATCAGATGATATTATTTTTTTATTTTGAATTATGTCTTCTAATTTTTTGATCTCGATAGATTTATCTAATAACAATTGGTTTAAAAAAACCCCACAGATACAGTGATTCTTAATGTAGATGCTTAAGGAAGGTGGAACCTATTTTTCCAAGTTTGCCTGCTTGGGAGAAAAAAAAAAAAAAAAACAGTGCTGAGAAGGAACCTGATATATCTGTGGCCATAGAGAAAGTCAGGTTAAGAAGGACATGACTTATAATTGAAACCCTTGGTCCCTAAGCTTTTATCCACTTAATAGTTTTCTACCATCTGGATTCTGCAGTAGAGTATTCAACGAATCCAATTGACTGTCCCAAATAGAGTGGCCTTTAATCTTCCCACAAGATTGATAAAGAGAAGGAGAGCCCCTTACTGCACTGGAATAAATAGCCTTTCCTTTTGAGAGGACAACCACTTTGGGACTGAGCTGGGTTGAAGAATGGAAGAGAAAGTGGCATAATTTGACTTTAACTCTATTCAGTGATCCAAATATTTTATATATTTGTAACCACACAGACAAAGTCAAATTGACAGTAAGCCCCAGTACATTCCTATAGCCCCGCAGAAGTCAGGGCTACAGCCAGGGACTTCCCTGTCACAACTACAGATATGGAAGTGTTTTAAGAAGCAGGAGATTCTTTCTGATGCTGGCCAAAATCTTCCTGTGCTTCAAGGAAGCCTATTTCTTTCCCCTTAGCTCACAGCACATGCCCAGCATTTCTATATAGTTGTTGTTAAAGTGTGCAACATTTAATTTTGCCAGGAATCTTATAGTGAAGATGTAAAGGAGGAAAATTAAGCTGAAGGCCCTGAAGTATTAACACACTGTGTACCACCTTGGGGAAATAGTATACGTGTGTCAGGCAAATGCAGATAGAAACTGCCTTTAAAAAAAAAAAAGTGATTTTCATTTGAAATTTCCTGATGGATACTGAGCATCAAAAACATGAATGGTGATGTGATTTCATGTGAAATTCCTGATGATTACGGAGCATCAGAAAGACAACATGAACTACAAAGTGACAGAGATCATGTTCTCATCCTGTTTTTATGTTTTAGTGAAATTAAGCAGTGAATATAAGCAGTGTTTCCATAGTGAAGAGAAAGAAGACAGGGAAGTGTGGCAGGGAAGTGTGACTAATGGAGGAGCTACTGATGAGACATACCTTTCCTGGTAGAGTCAGGAGGCACAGGAGACAAAATGTATCAGAGCAAGATTTCCCAAGATTTATACAATGATATGTGCAATGGAGGATGCATTGCAAGGCTGAATCAGAGACTAGATGGGTATTTAGAGGGCTATGGGAAAGTTAGTCAAAAGGTAAAGAAGTACATTGTGTGATGGCTGGACCTTTGCCTATTTGGATTTGTGTGTTAATAATAACTCAGCTGGAGTGTTGTATTAGCAATGATCCTACCAGCTCAGGGTAGACATCCAGAATCACTCAGCTATCCTGCCTCTCACTTGTGATCATGCATACATGTAATAATCTTTGACCATCAATTTTACCTTTGGACAAGTACAAGAAAATCACTCCTACTATGTGTATAAGGCTTCTATATTGGTTAACAGATGAAAAAGACAAAATGAAAGGTGTGGTCACATTTAAGATAAATGCTTCTGTTTTGGTGCCTCCAATAAGCAATAGGTCTTAGCCTGTTTTTGACCTGTAGTGCTAAGGTTGGGTAAGTGAAATGTATGCAGGATTTAAATCTTCGTAATTGTTGACTTTCCAAACTCACCTAAATTAACAAAGGAGAAAATAATACCATTTTAGAAAGAGTACTGTTCTATCAAACAAATCCAAAGTCTGTACTGAATCTGGCTTTTCTAACACAATTTTACCATAGTCTTTGTGAAGTAGACAGGACATTTGCAGGCAGCATTTATTCTACATAATGGATATGGAAGCTACCTTAGAGAAATTATGGCTGTATATCCATAAGCTACAGAAAGAAAGGGAATATTCACTTATGTGTATATTAAGATGTTTCACAATGCTCTGACAGGGTGAAATTGTGGTTTGCCTAGATAAAATCAACAGTTGCACGAGTGATTATACCTTAAAATTCATTGTGGTGAAATGCAAGAAAAAGGATGAATCCTACTTCTCTGGCTTCACTATGACCATGTGGTGGGATAGAGGTGACCTAAGGTCCTTGGAATGCATTTTCTGGTCAAATTGTGGTCATACCTATGCCCAATCAGAGAATCTTAAGGAAGAATCTGAGTAATGACAACCAAAAATTCTAATATAAAATTTTTTTTAAAAAATATTTATTTTTAGGTGTAGATGGACACAACACAACGCCTTTATTTTTTTTTACGTGGTACTGAGGATTGAACCCTGTCCCGCCCATGCTAGGCAGGCGCTCTACCACTGAGCCACAATCCCAGCCCCTCTAATGTAAAATTTTTTAAAATTTTTTAAAAATGCAGTTTGGAATAATAAATTAGACCATTCAAAATAAAATAAAATAAAAGTAAAACCTGAAGAATTCTCCAGCAGTTAGTGATAGGAGTCAAGAGCAAGTGTGTTCTAATGGAGGTTATGTTTGCTAGTTGTTTAAAGAGGTCAGAAACTAACCAGAGTGAAAGATTTCCTCCATTTGTCATTCCTTGGGAAAGAAGATAAAAATGAAATGTTAATTAAGAATTCCTGTGCTGAAAGATCTTTTCACAGTTGAACTCCTCACTCAAGCTCATGAGGTCATTTGTAGAGGTGCTAAAGGCATCAGACAGAGAAGTTGGTGCTCTGCCAGGCTCAGTTATGCCGAGCTGTAACCTAAAGATGACAGTTAACTTGAAACTGTGATGGGAGAGTTGCTGAATGTTGAAGCAGATGGAGCCTTTAAAGTGACCCAGCATCCTGTGTTACAAATGAGAATACTAAAAAGAAACCTGATCCTGTTTCAGGTCCTTCATCATTGGTCCCTGCTCCCTTTCCTGATGATACATAGAGGATGTTGAGATGATGGGGTTCCTCTAGACCAGCTAAGCCTGGTCCTTGGGCTCAATGAGAGATTGCTTCAGAAAAATCTAGTGTGTAATTCTCTGTACTTCATCCTGAGAACATAGGCTGCTTTCTACAGGGTTTCATGCCACAGAAAGCATTGACCATGTATGACTTAGGATAATGCTGCATGATTAACTTTATATGAATTCTTCTTTACTTAATAATTAGTTCCATATATTTCTTATAATTCTAAATTTCTATCATTATAGTTTAAAAGCATGGTTCTTTTTCTACTCTGACAGAAAATATAGAAAGTTTTTCCAAAAAAAAGTACAGGTAGATGTTTTTCATACAAACACACCTATCTTATTAAGGATATTTTCCTACCATCCCATAGTAATAACTCATTTAGCAAATCTCTACTATCTTTAGATTCCTCATCAGTCAAGTTATAGTATTGGACAAATATAAATTCATTTCAGCTCTAAGTTACTGCAACTTCCCTGGGCACCAGAAGATTGTGGGATAAAGTTGAGTCATTGTAGACCTACTTAATTTCTGGGTGTTTTACTCCCAGCACTTTTAATTCTCAAAAGAGAATCAGAAAAAAAGTATACTCTGTGGATTTTTTCTGCAAACTTTGTGTTCACAAGTACACCTGAGCATTGTTAAATGCATCACCTTTCCTAATATAAAACTTTAAAGAGAGATTCGCCAGGCACAGAGGTAATCCCCCTCCTGGCTCAGAAGGCTGAGGCAGAAGGCTCATGAGTTCAAAGCCAGCCCCAGCAACTTAGCAAGGTCCTAAATGACTCAGTAAGAGCCTGACTTTAAATAAAATACAAAAAAAAAAAAAAAAAGGCCAGGTGGGAGGGCTGGGAGTGTGGTTCAGTGGTTAAGTGCCCCTGGGTTCTATCTCCAGTACCAAAACTAACTAAATAAATACATAAATAAATAAATAAATGAAATTTTTAAAAAGAAACATTTATAGAGATCTTTGTTAAAATTCTTATCAAATCAAATTTTGGGCCAATATTTTATGTACATTCTGATGTCAAAGCAATCACCTAAAATAAAAAAGCAAGATATAGAACCATAGGGTTGCAGGGAACTTCTCCAGTTACCCAGTTATCATTACCTTTTGTGTAAGAATCCCTTTTGAAATATTCTTGATAGAAGTCACTAACCACTGTTCAAATATTTCCAAGAACAAACTTGTTCCCATCCTGTTATTGTACTGCTGTCATTTTTAGAATCATCTTCTTATCTTTCACTTTCTGATTCCAGCTTTGACTTCTTAACCAAACATCTTTTCTCCTAGGAGCTCTCTTCCAAAAGTCCTCTCTTTTTATTAAGTTCTTTTGTGATTTTTCACATGGCATGATTGTAGATTTTTCAATGTACCACTTTATACCCTGAAACATGATCAAATATCCTGATGTGTCCCAGTAGGGTGGAGACTAGAGAGAGGACTTAATCCCTTGATCTGAAAATTTTTCTTCTAACATGGCTTTAAAATCACACTAGCTTCATTTAGCAGCCACATCATTGTTGACTCTTCTCCAATTTTCAGTCAACTAAGAGATCCAGATCTGTCATGAGAACTGTAGTCAAGCCAGATTTTCCCATCCTACACTTAAGGAAATGACTCATTTAGGACTTGACATTTATTTCTGTTGACTTCAAATTTAGTTTTCTTTTTCTGAATCTCATTCTAATGTGTAAAGATAATTTTGAATCCTGATGCTTTAACCTCACTCTGAGTTCTCCCCTGACATACATTTCATTTGTATATTTTGGAATGCCATTTTGAAGACATGGATAAACATATGGAATAATTCAGGATAATTACATAGCAAACCAACAGAAGAGAGAGTTACAGGGTGACACACTTCTATCAATTAATACTATTAATATTACATTCAGTTGTTCTACTAGTTGTAATTCCACTTAATTATTTTATCTATTCAGTTTTCTTAAATTTAAGTCCATCAAATATGATGCTAAAAGCAATATTATAGTTAGAGGAATTATTTGGCTATAAATCTAGCAATTGTATTAGAAAAGGAAAAAAAAAACTGTTAGTTAATTCACCAAGACTTATAGTAGTACATGCTTGCTGGTTCCCAGTAATCACTGATTTCTTTCATAGATGTTCATTAATCATATATTCCTAAGATTACCAGTCATGGAACAGGATCTTTAAGTTATAGTTGTCCTACTGCGTGGTGGTGACAGAAACACTTGAAAGCTGGCACTGTGCTTTGCCCAACACTGAACTAGAGAAACCAGATGTTCTGATCTCTCCTGATTTCTCCAATGCTCTCTGTCCTACCTACATTTATTTGAAAGACTTTGGTTAGCAAGGCAGAAGAAAGTGACACAGTAGAGTTTTGTAATCAGAAGCACTCCATATCTCCAGAATCATATTGTGAGGAGATAGAATGCCCCCCAAAGATTCTGCTTTGAACACCATGATACACAGAAGTAGGGGAGGAAAACAGGTAGATATTGCACTTCAGCTTAAGATCAGTCCTGCTCAAATTGTGGAACTTGAATGCATATAATTGGGTACAGTTGTGGAGTTGTTTTTTTTTTTTTTTCCTATTGAAGTGGAAGAAATTTGTGTTTGTGGATGTGCATTTGGCTGGTGAAAGGAACTTAAAGGAGAAACTGTAGGCAATGGCAGAGTTGGAGTGAAGCCCAGGTAAAATTCTATAAGATGGTAGAGGACGGTGAGTTTCATAAAGATGAGAAGATAACAGAAGTTTGGCTGCTAATACTTATAGTTTTAGGAGTATGTGTATAATAAATTGTATGCCATAAAACAAAATGAACTTCAAATATTAGCACAAAATTACAGAAATAAAATTAACACACAAAAGTGAACAGTGTACCATACCAAGACTCAGAAGAAGGATGTGGCACACACATGGAGAATGGTGACAGAGGACTTGTGTTGACCAAAAGAAATACAACTAACAAATTGGGGAGAAGTTGTACAATCTGTTTAGAATAAAAGAAATGTAAACCCTGAGGAAAATAATCCTAGAAGGTATTAACACGATGTAGAACATTCGTCTTAAGTAAAAAATAACTGAAGTTGCTTTTAGAGAAGATTATAGATGACTGATGGGGGATAAGGGTGATTTCTGAAAGCAGATTATCAAATTGAGTAGTGGAATGATAACCTGGAGATGAGGGAACCTCAAATATTAGAATATCTGTTGTGAGTATCATTCCACTAAGAGCAGAGCATCTGATAAATTCCTGCCTTGTAGGCATTTTAATTTTCAGAAAGAAAAGGAAGAAATGTGAATAGATGTGCACTGATTTTCATAGAGTTGCCTTAAATCTGCTTTGAACTAGACATATGAGAGAGAGAGAGAGAGAGAGCACGCTTATGTTATCTCAGAGATGGAGGAATCACAAATATCACTCAGGCTACATATGAGCCCCATGTATGCCACCTGGCTTGTAATGGCCCCAGAGTCCTTGAACACTCCAGGGACACAACCGTCATGAGACAGGTCATTCCATGTCCAATTAATTTAGACTGCATTGTCTTTATATTGACATTAAAATTATGCTTAACTACTAGTATAATTCCAATTCCTATGAGCACACAGACTAAAGTTAACTGTTCTTCCTCAAGTCAGTCCCTCGACTATTTGGAGACAATCACCCTGTTCCCCCAAGCTTTTTCTTCCCTTGGCTTAATAGCCCTACTGCATTCTGTCACTCTCACAACTTGTTTTGCATGTTTTCAACCCCCCTCTTGTTTTCTTCTCAACAAAATGAGGAACACTGATCAGATGTAGGCAAGAGCTTTGAGAACAAGCTATTAACATTAGACTGAGGTCATTATCAGAATGAAATAGAAGGTTGGGTATCACCAGGCCTATGCCCCGAGTTTTAGGTATACAGATTCAAAATACACAGTAAATAGATGTAATTCCATTACTAGAGATTCTACAGTAAAATATTTCTCAACGGGATTAGGAGATAACTAAAAGATGAAGTACTGTTATAATGATCCACATGAGGAAGTACAGAGTGAGAGACATCAAAATAAATGAAAATAGCTAAGCTGGAAGTAGGCTTATTAGTGCAGATACTAAAAGGATATGTAAATGTGGAAGGAGACAAAAGATGGCATGGAGCTAAAATTAAAGCATCAGAATGGCTAGATCCCAGAATGGTTTTGGGCTTACATACTTCCAGAGGTAGCAAAGTAAGTACAAGTGTCCAAATGCACACATCTGCTATAAGAGAGTAAATCAGGAAGGGTCAGAGCATTTAATAGGCAAGTTTATGAATTACCTGATTATTAACCACCTAATTGACTATAGGGGTAAAATAGAATTTTTCTTTCAAGTTATCAAGAGGAGAATATAGGAAAAAATATATATTTAAAGAGCCAATAGCATTATTAAAAAGAAACAAAGAAATTGACATGGTTTGTATGTATGCATGCTTTTATAAAAATCCCTCCATCTTTAGCCAGCAGAGTGAATTATAAATCTTTTTCACAATTTAAAAAAAAACATTTTTAATTTAAAAATCTGCTAACACTATTCTCCCAACCAGTTTTCTCAGACCAAGTCATAACCACAAAGGGGAAAATATTCCCCCAAGATCTCCAGTTTTAGGCTCAAAGCTAAAGCCTCTAGAGGCAATTTGAAACACTTTATATAACTACCATTTATTCTCACTACAATCAGCAGTAGTGGATAGGAGTTGGTAGATTCAATGGGATATCTTTTTCAGAATCAATGAACTTAATTAATCATGTTGAATCACACTCCCACAGCTTCTAAAGAGTCACCAACTGCCCACTAGCCTTGTTTCTGTATTGCCTGCAGAGGGACCCTTCCTGAGCTGAGGCCTGTGCCTCCTCTTTGGGTAAGAGACACTGCACTTTCTTCAGAAGATTCAAATTCACCTGCAGTGGGCAGTGCCATTTATAGGTTTTATGACTTTAGTGGAATCTAGTTTTCTCTTCCCTTTTCCTCTATGATAGCTTCAATTCTCTAATCTTCTGATGTTCCATTTCATTCAACATCAACCCCGCTGAAATCTTTTTCTTCCAGTTTTCATCTTGGATTATTTTTTCCATCTTCTCTAGGAACACTTCATCCTTTCTAATAAGCTAGAGACACGTAGATAGTCCTCAAACTCCTCCATGTTCCTTATTGGAGAGTTTTCTCTCATTTTTCCCTCAGAGATGGGGAAAATCTTGTCACCAGTCCTAAAAGAAAATTCTTAATTTAGCTCAATGGTTTCTATTAAATCATTAAATCACCTCTGAATAGTCCTAATTTATTACTTAACTGCTTACAGAATTTACTTTCCAAAATCTTTATGATTTTATATAAATTCTATTCATGTTTTCTATAACTTTAAATTCTGAGGACAAAATCTACAGGCTTATTCATATATGACAAGTGTTGAAAAATTTGAGATGAATAATTTTTCATACTACCTGGTATTGTCTAATATCATAAATGCAATTATACTGCAAAAAGGACTTTGGATATTAGAGCAGAATGAGATAAATTTTGGATAAAGAAAAAATAGCAAGGGCTTTGAAACTAAGGTAGTAGTGGTGATAACAGAGAAAAGATGGATTCAACTGGGGACTGAGTAGATATGCATGTGGTGAAGGAACAATATGACTTCAGCATGTCCAGGAAGAATACTTGGGTAGATAGTGGTAATGACAAATATGAATCATGTAGGAGGATGGCATAATTAGGGGAAATAATTAATTCACTTGAGGAGGTAAAGAGTTTGAAGTACCTTAAAACATATAGTTATAGAGGAGCTGACTAGGGTTTGTAACTTAGAAAGCTTAGAACTACAGATGTGAATGCCATATAAATTTGTGTAGGTTGTAGTGAAGTTTTTGGTCTTTGGTAAAACCATTCAAGAAGAATAAAATGTTTTAAGAGATGAAAACCAAGGGCCCAGAACCCCAGGTAATTCATAATTTAAGAGCAAAATGGATTTCATCTCTGCAGGAGATAGGGCAAGGATGGAATGGGCATCTTGAAGAATGTAGTGGAGTTTGGAATGGCAGCTGGAAAAGGACCTCAAAGGGCCATGTGAAAGAATGGCTGAGAGCAAAAATGGTGCTGATGGTGCTGAGGGTACATCTTAGTTTGGACACATGCATTTTGCATCCCTTATGCAGTAAGCTATTCTGGATATACAGTCCTGCAGCTGTCTCTACCACCTTAATAATGTTTCTGACTACCATCATTCCTATTTGGCAAGATTATTTTAAATTCTGAGACTTTCTTGCAAGGAAGACTCCTATTTACACCCAAAGTTTGGTGATCTGCAGTTCCAATGAGAACTATCCTTTGCCATCATCTGGATCCATGATGAAATTGTCAAAGAACACCTGATCAAATGCTGCTGCAAACTGCTGTCCCACCTCCAAATCTCTGCACAGATGTGGTTGAGAAGGTAGCAGCATCTCAGCAGCTGTCCTGGCTTGGTCAGTGCAGCCTACGAGTGAGCAGCCAAAACCTGTGAGCACCAGATGCCAGCTAGGCCCCAGAGAAGCCTGAACCGATCTGATTAGAAAGAGAAAACGCTGACAAGTTTGTGGCCCAAATAATTAGCAATGGAAATGAAGTGACACTTAAAAAGGAGAAAGAAGAGAGAAAAAAATTTTCAAAAGGAAGAATTCCTGGATGCCCAAAGACAGCTAACCATCCCAACCACACTACGGCCTAAAGACACAAGTACAGGTGGCACTATCTGCTTTGTGTCTACAGGAAAGAAACTGCAGGAGATCTGAACAGGGTGTAGATTCACTCCAAGGGTAAGACTCTATACTAACTTCATCCCCATATTTGGGGAGTTTTCTGGGCTTGTGGAAATAACCTGTATCTCTTAGTGCAAATATCAGCAAATCATATCCCAGAGGCTAACTTCAGCCCTCTGCGTGTTTTTAAAAATAACTTTTTATTGGCACCCAGCCACACCCATTAATTTATGTACCGTCATTGCTGCTTTCATACTGTAATGGCAGCATTGAATACTTGCAACAGGGAAATCATGGCCCGCAAAGTCTAAAATATTTACACCCTGGCCCTTGATAGAATATGTTTTTTGACCCCTGTTTTAGTATGAAGACATTTTAGCTTGAGAAACAGCTGTGTCTAAATTCATCTTATGTGGTTGAACTACTCTATAGCATAAACACACACACACACACACACACACACACACGAAACTGAGAATTTAAATGGCTAAAAAATGCAATCTGCATTCTGACTCTGAATTATATTTTTTAAATGTTGCATAGACTTTGTTTGGATTACCCTCTTTCCCCATCCCCCAGGCTCTGTCTTAATCTTCCCAAGTGAAATCTGTCCTTTGCTTCATGTTGTCTTGTAACTATATTTCAATAGCACTTAATCAGTGATAAAACTGCTTTGATTTATTCCCAGCTGTGGATATTATTGTTGAAATCTGTGTAAGTGTTCCAACGTGTTATGATTGGAGCAATAGCATTTAAGAGTCCAGAGGCAAGTCAGAAAATTAACAACTGAGTTTTCTGATGCCTAAATTAACTGCACAGACAGCGCTGAGTACAATGAGAAAGTTCTGAGAAACTTACTCGGCAGTATGTGAAGTGTGGAAATGGCTCACCCATTAAAAGTATTACATCGTCAAAACAAGTTCTCATTGGATGTACTTCCCAAAGGCAGCACCACAGTTTCGTATAAAGACAGCTGGCTGCTCTTTTCTTCGGGGACACTTTTCTTTATGCAACATGTAGACTGTGATGCTATAGCATCTAAAATGATATTTCTCAATTCCACATCAAGGCTGAGCCCCAGTATGTGCCTTGTGGTGGGCTCTGCGGATGCATCTGCAGTGATCTTAAAAGTGCAAAACAAAGCAAGGAAAAAAAACCCATATGGTTACAAAAGCAGTCCGTGTTCATTGCAGAAAACTTAAAGGAAAAAAAAAACATGAAAAAAGTGACCCATAAGTCCTTGCACCTAGACATAAAAACTGTCTAGTGTGTGATCTCCATAATTATATGTATTTTTAAATTCCTGTATTATTTGTGAAATGAGCTAGATTCTGAAAACAAAATGTGAGTCTAGGTGACATTTGGAAGAGTGTGTTCCCAGAGTTTCAGTTCAATTTCTGCATTTTATTTCTTCATGTAAGCCTTCATTAAATGCTATCATTATATCACTGGCAGATTGTTTGTAGTTTGAGTTGTATGTTAGAGTTGGCCATGACATTTCCTTGTTTGTTCTTTTTCTAAATCTCAGTTTGTACAAATCAGGGAGTGAAGTCTTCAGAGCATATTTTAATTGTCATTGGTTTTCCTCAACTCTCTTCATTTATTGCTTAAAAATATTCTCAAAGCAAGGTATGTTAGATGGTAGCATTGAATGTCTTTGTTGCCAGGTGTTTGCTGGACTGGAGTTCTTTTTTTTTTTTTTCTGTATATATACACAGAATATTTCTTCGGAAGACAAATATCCTTTGATGTCTATAGGAGCTCTGTAACTGTCATGAGTACTTTTTTATTTGAAATAATGACATTAGATCATTTCCTAACAGAGCTGAAAATGGTCAGCCCTTACATTCTTTAGTCTTACTCCATTGTGGTGGATTCCCAGCCAGACTCTGAGCTAATGAAGAGCCAAGATTACATATTTTATCTCTGAATCACAAATTCATAAATCTCTCTCTGACACATTAAAAAACATGCTTAATAAATATTTGTAAAATAAAGGAGAAATTACTCACCCAAGACCATCTACTTATAAGGTGCCAGAATTGTGTCTCCTGACCTGACCTTTGCATTCCCTGTTTCCACTTATGCCATCATACTATAGTGGTTAGGAAAGCAGGCTTTCAAGTTCAGAGTCTCTAGGCACAGTGAAATTCAGATCTGAGCTTCTTAGCTATGTGGTATGGCCTTGGTGAAGTCTGTGGACCTTAGTCTCACCATCTGTGAAATGTTGGCTATATTAAATAGACCCTATTGTGCAGGGCTATTGTAGCTGAAACAAAATACTATCCTGAAGTGCTTTGCCAATCTTAGCTTTTATTTTCCTCTCTCAGTCATCCCAATATATTGAAATAGACTATAATGGACACTTTATAAGTTTAAAAATGTTTTAACAAGATAACAAATATTACTATTACGAACAGGCATATGCTATGAGAATATGATTCATTATTATGGTTACTTTTAGATTTATTTCCCTTCTTAATTACAAATGAATAGACACTTGGATAGTTCATATGAGCTGGCTAGTTCTTTTTGCTTGTTATCTTGTGCTAATTTTAAAGAGAAATTGAGGAATAAGGAAAGGATGTAAATCTCTTTAAGGCTACTCAAAATTATAAGCAGTAAGAAATAAACATTTTATATCAAGGTTCTTTGCTAAGTATTCATACAAGTATCATTTATGACAGCAAGCTGGATGTGGGTTTCTACAACAGGTGCTATTTTTGCTGAATTCTGCTAATAACCTCTGCATTAAGTTCATAATAAGACTAAAATCTACTGTTCTTAGAAAAAGAAGAGTTGAAAATGTTTTGCAAAAGCCCTTTCATCTCTAATGTCAACGCCCCCTTAACCCAGAACTCTGTTGAAGCTAGAGCCAAAATCTATATAGGTCTAATTGTGAGTGGCTTTGTGAACAAGCACATTCAGATAATAAGGAAATTAAAAGGTACTCCAAGCACCCCTGCTCCCAAATATGGACTCTGAGATGGTTTGGGAGTTGTCACAGCAGGTTGAACCTACATACTTAATGTTTTTAAGGAAAAGGAGCTGAATTTTTAAGGACATTGCCCGTTGTGTTGCTTTAATTGTAATCCTGAAGGCAACTGGATTCATTAATGAGCATAATAGGATTAGATTTTTTTTTAAATGTTCTAATCTAGTTTCAGAGGAGCTCCTGAAAAAGTAAACAAAAACTGCTGTATGCAAACTTTCTGAAGTGATAGTATGGATAGTATCTGTGCAACCAATGGTCATTACAAAAATTTTTAATTGTATGTGTCCCAATTCAAGATTAAATAGTCTCTGCAGTTGTAATGTTTGGGATAGTGTGGTTTCTTACTGGATAAAAAAAGAAGAGAAATTAGATAACTAAGAGTGACTTTCTACTTTGCTAGAAGGTACCTAAAAACGAAATACTCCTCAGTGGCAGTGGCTGCTGATTCTGTGCCCAAGCCTGTGAACAGGTTCCTTTTGAAGGAGCCAGGCAAGCTCCTTCTAGGCTCCACCTCTCTCAGGTGTGCCTGCCTCTCCAAGCTCCTGCTGCTCAGTGAGGTGAAGAGTGCTTGATCTCTTCCTTGCTTGTCTCAGCCAGGGGTCTATTGTTAAGACCTGCCTGAAATCTGGCAAAATGACATTCCCTGGTGTGATGGAGTTTTAATGTAAGATTACAACCATAGATCAAAGTGAGGAGGACATTTGGGCAGGGGCTCTTAAGAATTTTAGAGCCAGAGCATAAAAAAGATAATTATGCTATATGATTTAGGGTTGTTTCTGCATGTGTCACTCACGAGCAAGGCTTGTCCTCTGGATTATAAAGGGCTTTGGCTTTTTTTTTTCCCTTCTCAATATTTCTTATTATTTGGTATCTAGATATTTTTTTTTAAAGGCTGTGATTAAAAGAAACCAGAGATATTCTATAAATGGCTTTTCCTGATTATGATGATCCACCTTTGAGACAGAGAGAATATTCCAGGTTTGCTATCCATGAATTCAAGAACAAAAAAGGAGAAAAATAGGGCCAGTGATCTATACTGTCAAAGTTCTTTTTTTCTGACTTCACCAATTCAAACTTGAAAATAATTCAGCTCTAGCTGGACATCAGTTTACCATTGCCTGTTGACCTATTTTTTTTTTTTAAAGTGTTGAAATAACAAAATCATTTAAATTTAAACCAACTTTTCAGATTTTGAAATTTTGGAAGAGTTTATCCCTCCTAATGAGCTGATATGCATCCTGCAGTTAACTAAGGGTGGTTTGGCCATGGTTCCAGGGACTAACTTCTATGCTGTTATGATTGATTCCTTTAACCAAGTTTTCTGGAAAGAATATTTTTTCCTATTTGGCTTTTTACCTACATAATAGCAGATGCATTATTCTATGTTTTCTATACTTACTGTGCTGATGAGTATTTGTTACACTAAATTGTCTTCATAAAATTTATTTTGAAACTTGAAACATTTTTCATCACAGAAGAAATACATGATCATATTCTTTAAAAAATTAGCAAATCTGAAAAAGTGAAAGAAAAAAATTAAAATTACCCTTAATTTCCACAATGCGATTAGTTAACTTTCTATGACCCAACAATAGGACAGGAATAATAAATAGACCCACCTATAACTCCACCTCCCTAGGAGGCTGTGAGTATACAACATGTTACTCTAAGAGCAGTGCTCAGGATAGCACCTTTGAGTTTATCCAATCCAATTTCTCCTTGGGAGATTTGGGATATCAGCTAGGAAGTTGGGGAATTCTTTTATGCTGTTAACTATTTCATTTTCTACCTTATAACTGACTGAGTCAGGAACTCCTAGATGGATGTATTGGGGGTAAGCAGGGGAGAAGTGATTCTGATGCCTGTTGACTGGACCCACTGAGCTGCCAAATTGCCCCTCACAGGGGAGGAAGGGAAGTGTTCTAGAGGCCTCAGGATCACACCAGTTTCTGCTGGAGCTGGAGCAGAGCCTGGGTCTCTGAATTGTAACCCCAGGGCTGCTTCTACCAGGCAGAGAGCCACTGTACAAGTCTACAGAGATAAGCATTTTGCCTGAGTTTAGCAGCATGTTAATCTGTTATATCCAGACAATTGCTGCAAATAGTATTCCATTTTTAAGACAGACAGTAATGCTTGCTAGCAGGTAATTCTGGCGAGCAAAATAAGGGGGAGGGGCATTTGTTCACATTTCAAAGCATTCATGTTTTACTAACTCATTGTGATCTTTTCTCATCAGTCTGAATTAATGAAATTTTACTTCATTTCAGCACCTAAATGTGCATGAATTTGAGTGAGGGTAGAAAAAGAAGTGTGCTGTGAATTTAAAACTTTTTCAGTGTGTGCCTTACAGTGACATTCTCTGGGCTTCCTTGCACGAAGTGGTTAGTCTCTTATGGCTGAGTGTTCAACCCAAGAACAGGCAGCAGAATAGAGTAGTCTCATACCATTCCTGGAAGCTCAATCTTCTCATAAAAATATTTCAGATACCACCACATGTGGTAAGTTGACCTGTGTTTGAGGACCTACTAGAAGAGAAAGTCAAGTACCCAAAGGCTGAGCGAGCTAGCCTGTGATGGGGCAATTTGTAATGTTTCTAACTATTCCAGGTGCAGCTACAATCTTGTACGACACTGCCCTTGCCACCGCACATGACTGATTCTGCAAGGATCTTCGCGTAGGTATTTAGATGTTGTATCGTGTCTGCCTGACATAAACTAATGATGTAGACAGCTAAACATGGTGACATGATTAAACAGGATGTTAATTAGTGGCTCCTGGAAGAGTCTCCATCCTTCCTTTTAGCAGCCTTTGCTATGCATGTGTAAAAGTTAGAAATGGCTGTTCCCTGTATAGTGTCTGCTAATGGCAATGGGATTTAAGAGAAAAAAGCAGTTAAACCACCAAGTGAGACATGTCAGGTCCATCTTCTTATCCTGAGAGTTGGTCCAAAACTATGTCTTTGCAGGAAGGAATATGGCAATTTTCCTGCAGGCAGTAATCATTTGTACTATTACTTAGTTGTCAAGTATTGATGATCCCATTTCAATCAAACATATCTCATCCAGAGAGCTTTTGATGGGAGGAATTTTTGGAAGGGTTTAGGAAGGTTAAATCTGTGAGACATGGCTTCCATCTGGAATGCATTAGCTACAAAGATTTATTAGTCAGAGTGCCTCTGCATAATGTTCCATGGAAAGCGGGCCCTGCATCTAATTTCCAGCATGATGTCTATATGAGGAGTGATCTTTGAAATATCATAGGTGACAATCAAGTTTGTTATAAAAATAGTAAATGCCCAGGATTTTCATGGTGGCTATTTTAAATCCCTCATGAGGGCTGCTAAGCAGGTAGTTGATTTGTTGACAAATGATAAAACTGTAGGAATAGCAACATGCATGAAATTTTAAAATGGGACAGCCCTTTGAAACAGAAGAAGACTATTAGGAAAATTATGAGCATTTAGTGTTTTCATTTACCCTTTCTTGGGGCAAGATAACATTAGAAAATGTTATCTGTATTTTAACTATGTAAAGAAGTACATCCCCCTTTCTGATGAAAATCATTTTTAAGAGCTGGTGTTATTGATCAGTAAGTAAGGCAGGGAAAGCTGTATAACATCTCATATGTTAGATGGTCTGAGACTACATGTCTCTCAGCTGTAACGTGGTTGGTAGAAATTAGAAATTATGGGGTGCTAGAATCCCAACACTACTGATCACTGCATGGGAGGAAGGAAGAGCGAAATGAGAGTAAGGTTGAAGTTGGGTGGCAGAAACCAGGATCAGAGAGCAGTGATACCCCTCCACTTCGTGCTGAAAAGGCAGCTCAAACCCTGTGAAACACTTTCTCCTCCTCACCTGCTCTGTTGTGGCTTGCCAACGTAAAAGTACAGCCCCACTAAAGCTTTTTATGCCATCAGGAAGCAGCACTGATTTAAGGTGACTTCCCTGGCTCTGTCATATCTTCCTAAAAGCAAAGGGTAAGGGATTAATGCCAGGTGAAGAGTGAGCCGTCGTCCAAATATTTATCTCTGAATTTAGGTCACACCACAATGCCCAGTTGTGTCATTCCCTCTCAAAGTAGGAAAATGTGTTCTGTATCCTGGATACAAGTTCAGTACTGAATTGTTCTCCAAGGGTTGCAAGAGAAGTGCTGGAAGCTCAGAAATTTTCTTTTACCCTGGTATTAGGCGTCTGTGCCATGGGGCAGCTCTGTGCCAGACAACGGAATTGAGAGTGAGGGAGTGCTAGCCACAAAATGCACATTAGAGAGTGAAAAGAGGTTTCACCACAAGACCTCAAAGAGCAGGCCTCTGGCTTTTCACTTTTTAGGTGAACATTTATAGGGTCCTGAGCATGATGTGCTTATTTCTCTTCTGCATCTGCTGTGTATGCTAAGGACACAACTGAAGCAACGTCTCAGAACTACAGAGGAGGACACGTTCCAGGACCCCACTTGTGGTCAAAACTTTGTTAGCCAGGATGACTTGAAGATATTAATTTCTTGTGCTTTCCATCTGGCAAAGTGCTGTGGGGTCTACACACACCCATGTTCTGTGCATATTTTCCTGTGCATACTTGCACTCATTGGGTGTGAGTCCTGCATGTTTTCTGGGTTTGCCTTGGCAAGAGCTATGGGATGGTGCCAGGTCTCCAATCAGCTGAGGCCTCTCTTGCAGCACCCCCAGCTAGCACCCGGCACACTCCTTGTCTGCAGAAACCTTGTGTGTTTACCAAAGTCTGACTGTGTCCTGAAGTCTCTGCACATGATTTAATTTGAACTAAATTAAAAACAGGAAAAAATAAATAAAATTTGACAGGTCCCCAAAGACACATTAGTTGAGCCATCTCTACTGAGGCCTATATTAGAGATACTTCTAGGACACAACTATTGTGGAAGTTTTTAATCCAAAAAGTTTGAATATTATAATAAGACCACCTTTGACTTGGTTAATTATTCTCTGACGATATTTTCATGAATTTCATTCTCCACCACCCTACCCTGTTGTTTTCATTCATTATATATTTATTTTAGACAAATAAAGTCCTGAATAATTTTCATATTTGCTTAAGAAAAACTTATTTTGATTCAAGTAATATCTTGTTTTTAAAGTTTTAGTAGCATAGAATTACATTGTGTGTGTGTGCATGCACACACATAATGTAGACTAGAGTTTATGGAAATATCCAGAAGAAAATCCTAAGAAGATTTCATGGAAAAATAATCAGTTTTTCTTTCATGTCATAGTCTAGGTTGTTTCTGATGTTTTGAATCACTTTAAATTTTCTCTCTATTGATAGTGGTTAGTAAATTGATATGTCTGAGATTTGGAATTTCTTTTAGGTCACACACACACAACTAAATACAATGAATTTTTGTGAGCAAAGGTCTGTGAAAAAAGATCAGTTTCAGCAAAAATTTTCATTATAGCTAAATTCTTGAAAAGGGAAGTATAACATTAGAATGTCAATTGTCATATATAAGACAGAAATTTAACATTTTGAATGAGATTTGACTTTAAAAAGCATCAGTCACAGTCAGTCATCTATCCTTCTAAAGGAATTTTTTTTTTTTTTTTTTGTACCAGGGATTAAACCCAGGGGCACTTAACCACTGAGCCACATCCCCAGCCCATTTTATTTTTTATTTGGAGAAAGGGTCTAGTTATGTTACTTAGGGCCTCACTCAGTTGCTGAGGCTGGCTTTGAACTTGCCATTTCCTGCCTCAGCCTCCAGAGCTGCTGGGATTACAGGCATGCACCACCATGTCTGGCTCCAGGGAAACTTTTTGCCCGGATGCTCTGTGATATATCAAAGAAATCTTCTCCAGTCATTTCAGTCAATTCAAGAATAATTAGTTAGGTGGTTAACAAGAGAAAAGAGGGGAGAAAGGCTAACCTGGCTGTTTAATTGGCTAATTATATGAGTTTCATATGTAACCATGAGATAAGGAAACTCTAAAGTGTTATACAAACATAAGGTGTTTTATTGATTAATTTAGCCTATGAGAAAGTTCTCAAATTTAGTTAATTGAATATAATAATCCTGAAAATCTTCAGTGGAAATAATCAACAGCATTAACTATAGGGGCACTTAAAATCAGTATCACCTCAGTCACTGAGTCAAGCAGAGATCAATCAGTTTCTCTCTCTGATTCATTTATAAAACAAGAATAATAATTCTATCTCATCATGTTGCTAGGAAGTTCAAAGGAGCCTTTTGTAAAAGGTAACACACCAAAGTTATTTTCTATTTTGTAAACTTAATTCTCTCCTCTTTATGGTGGCATATGGTATCTTTATCACTGATCCATAAACCCACCCTGGTTGGGTCAGACTCCTTCCTTTTTCCAGAAATGCCCAAGAACCTTGTTTCCTTCATGTATCATTCTTCATTTTAATGGTCAGCTCACACTCTATCATACATGCCAGACCATGTATTCTTAGGGATAGAGATGGTTTCTGCCCAGTGCCTAGCATACTTCCAGCACATAGTAGTCATTCAATAATTACATGCTAAAGGAGTATGGAAAAACTAAATGTAATGTGACTGCTGGGTCCTCTTCTTGCAGGAATTTTATAGGAGCTTCAATGGCCCATTACAAGTGTAATAACTCTGTTATGAGCATACTATTTACTATTTTGTATTTAATTATCAGTGAGATTAGTAGTGGAAAGGAAGTTTTTATTTGTTTTTGTTCTTACATGATGAGGATTGAACCCAGGTCCTAATGCATGCTAGGCAAGTAATCTACCACTGAGCCACATCCCCACCCTAAAATGTTGTTTCATAATTGCTTTTTTTGACTGCAAGTATAAATGGTCCCTTTGTACTCTATTGTGCTGGAGTACAAGCTAGGCATCTTCAGATTTTAATCCTCACTTCCTCTGGGTAGGGTGCATTGTATATACTGCACAGCCCTGCAAAGCAACCCTATGTAATCGCATTTCAATGTAGGCTTGCTTTAAATTATAATAAGAAAAAAAAAGTGGGTGGGGTGGCAAATAAAAAATAATGTGTGCAGTAGCATTAAAACAAGTAATATAACTCTAGGTTTATATCTATGTGTTTTATTTTACACTTTATTTTCTAAATATGGTAACTAGGTAACTCCAGGTTATACAAGTAAATGTTTGACTTTTGCACCTTTAGTATGTATTTATTTCCTCAAAATCTATGATTTTTCCCCACAAAAGGATATTCTTAGGATTTTAATTTCCCTGCAATATCCTACATTTTTGTAAGTCCTGATGATTTTACTTAATAATAATGCCTATTATCAGTAGACCTACTGCCTCCCACTCTTCTATGCTCCACTTTCTCTTACATACTTATTTTTCTCCTTTAGCATATCCTTTTTATTATTGTTGTTTTATTTTTGGCCTACCAGACTTTCTATTCATATAATTGAGTACATCTAAAAACCAACAGGCAGCACACAAGCCCATCACCCACAGCCCAGATGTGCTGACAGACTAGAGAGAGTGAGCCCTGGTAAGACCCTCAAGATCACTTCTGTTGGTGTTGTGATGAATGATGTGGAAGAGTAAGAAGATAATGATATTGGCCTAAAACATTTTTTAATAAATTCTCTATGAGTTTTATTAAATATATCATCCCCTATGTTTTAATGAAAAGTGAAAGTTGAGCTAGCCACTATATAAAGACTCTCTAAGGTTAATGTATTAATGACATTGTCAATAAAAACTGCTAATAATTAAATATTTTCAAAGCTTGACTCAGCATCATTTATTCACTAATATAAGCCTTTTGTTAAAATATTTGTGTTGTTGTTGTTTAACAGTAGAATCATGGAACACTCTCAAGTTATCTTCTGAACACGATCAAGTTATCTTCTGATCTTTTTTGTCATTTTTTGGAATTTTAATGCTGATCTAGCCAAAAGAGATAAATGTTTGTCTGATTTTGAATAACTTTTAGGGTCTGGGAGATTCAACTGAGAAGCCTATATAGCCTATTTTGGTGTTGTGGAAGATGATTTCTGTCAAAATCATTTCTATAACTCTCCTGCCTATTTCAATAAGACAGCTTTGCCGTGGTATTTTTTTTAAAAAAAACCTTTTGATTTGTGACATTCTACAGGATTGTTATTGTTAGATAACATAGCTAACACCTATATAGACAGTATGGGTCAAATACCTTAAATATATTCATGAAAGGTTTTTGTAAAAGATGTTCTAAGTTCTGGGGGAAAATCACACCCTGATGGGCATTAGGGAAGATTGTGTGAAGGAGGTGACGTCTGGTCAGGATTTGTATTCCCTGTGTGACTTTTAGCCTTAAGCAGAACCATTGCCATGTTTGCACTAACTGTCAGAAGGAGGTTTCAGTTTGAAACCTGAGCTTGCGTTCAGTATCCAGTGATGAGGTTGGGGATACAGGATAAGGCTCTTTAAGCATTTCCTAGGGGACTCATAGCTTACTGCAGATTTACACTAGAGCCCCTGATTCAGATCCCTGATCTGCCATTTTCTCTGGGGGCAGCTAGATTTCCCTTTCTAACCCTTAGTCTCATCATCTGTAAGATGGGGACAGTAGGAGTTTCAAGTTCATGAGGCAGTTGAGACTTTATTGGAACACAAGCATTGTGCATGTGTCCTAATACTTCCTAAGGAGTGGGCCACTTGTAAGCAGGCTTTTCTGCCCTTATTCAGAGATAATGGTAACTTCTACTGGATTTATTTTTATCTCTGATCTTTCTATAACCCAGCATTAGGTAAAATGGAAACCATTGCTATAGGAAGTTGGTTCCCATGGGAAATGTATCAGAAAAGGTTAGTGGACTGGAGAAACCTGAGCTCTTGTCCCTCTTTGCCTCCAGTTACCTTAGCTGGGCAACCCTAGGCAGGTCTTTCTGGATACATTTCCCTATCTGGCTGAAGGCTGGTACTAGAGTCCCCACCGCACTCTGATGTTCACTAGTGCTGCCTGTAGGTCTCTGACTGTCCTCTCCTGGGCGCAAGGAGAATTGAACTGTAATCCTTTCCCTCTCTGGTGGGGCATGTATCTTGTTACTGCCAGTGAGCTCTGAGCAAAAATGGCACATTTCATATAAACTAACCATTTTATGACATGGAGCTCCAAAATTCTCTTTCCCTCTTGCATGACAGAGGTGATGGCCCTGTCGGGGCCCTAAAGGAAATTAGCAGGGAGCAGACTCACTAGGGCTAGTGACTCAGGTAGGATTTGAGCATAAATGAAACCTAAGCTTCCAGGCTTTTGAATCGCTTACAAAGCAGGGTCGTTTGTTCCTATAGCATAGCACATCTCTGCCAAATTGTCACAGGGACCTTCCAACTTAAGGCACCAGGGAAGATTTTAAAAGGAGAGAATGTTGAAAGTGAAAATGGTCACGTATATGCTCTGGGTTTGAATCCTAGCTCCACACACCGACAACAGCGTGAGTTTGTGCTGCTTGCTCTCCCTCTAAATTTCCATTTCTTTTTATGTAAAATGGGAATAATACCATTGATTATCTTGTTGAGCCATTGTAAGGATAAAATAAGACCTGGCATGTAACACATTTTAGGAAGCACCTGGCAGACAGTCAGTATGTAATAACTGTGATTCTTATTGTTATCCTTTTACTATTCTGTGAGTTAAAAATTGCATCTTGTGCCCATTGAAGCAGCCTGAAGAAGTTTGTAAGAAATGTAGCTGTAGGTAATGGCTTAGAAAGAAGCAGTACTTGAGCCCCTTAAGACCAGCAGCTTCTAATGGGAATTGGAGGTGTCTCTGTTAGTGTGAAATCATTACATCTTAAGCAGCCCGTTTCCAAAAATATTCAGAACCACTAAAGAAATCTGTAGTAATCCTTTCTAAGAAACCATCATCCAACCAGTAGTATTTTCTTACAAAGACTTCTTTGGGAAAAGAGATTATGTATTTGTCTCACCTTGGATCTTGCCAATTTGTGTCACACTCTGTGTCTTTAAAGCTTTCGAACAAACATTAAGTTGATTATACAATAAAGGCAATAGCTCATTTGGAATATTTACAAGAAAACCCCCATAGAATGAGCATAATGAGAAAAATAATGAAGCAGTAATTATGATTCTCAAGGCTAATAATTTTAATAATAATTTATACTTAAACAGCTCTACACATAAGGAGATTTCAAAGGTTTATAAATATTAAGTGAGCTTTGTATGTTGTATAGTTCCTAAAATAATGCCTTGAACCTAACACTCCTTAAGCATGTATAACACCATCAGGGTTATGAATCTCATTGTACAAAGGGATAAACTGAGGCAAAGAAAAAAATGCTTAGAGTCAGGAATCCTTAGCAATAGGTTTTTGTCTCACGTACCTGGACCCAGAATCAACCCAATTAGTACATCAAAATGAAGTCATTTATATTTCCAGTTTTCAGTTTCTCTAGTAGTTAAATTGTATGGCGCTGAATTGAGCTGCCACTGGTTTATGTGCTGAGATTTTATTTAGAGTAAAGATATATACTACGTATGAAAACAGTTGTAAGGGGGATGCTAGGTTTTTGTGGTACCTGGCCTGTCCTCAGTGAAATGCAAGGAAGTCTTACGTTGGATTCTTGGTATGATATATCTAAAATGTATACTCTACCCAGAAGGTTACCACTGGATATGCCCTCCTCCTCCTCAAGAGGGGAACCCGAGCCCATAAAAAGCCACAGTGCCTGCTCACAGTTTATATAAGCCTTTTTTTTTTTTCAGTTCCATTGTGCTCATTCACACATGATATCCCAAAACAGTTAAGTAAAATGAGGGATATTATATCTGTCACACATGAGGAAACTGCAGTTATGGATCCGCTTAATGCATTCATTGCTTTTTGGACTCTGGAGTCCCCTGGGCAGTGCCACAAATCTACATGTTGGCCCTCAGCTCCATATTCTGTGTGGGACTCTCTAGTGAAGCCAGCATGTATATCAAAGGTTCATTATTATTGTTGTTAATTTTTTTATTTTTATAGCTCAAATGAATTGGCCTTAACTCATGGTAACAGTAAGGGCTGCACTGGCCAAGTACATTACAGTAATCTATTGTCGAAATAGCTCGCTCCTGGCTATTCGGAGAGTGCTGGGGTCCTGCCTGTTAAATTAATACCAAAGCATCAGTGACACAGCTGACCCACAGCAGAGAGCCTAAAGCCACTGCTTCTCTATGAAGTTTTCTGAGAGATTCACACTCCTGATATTGCCAAATTGCATGTAAGATGGATCCCTTGGATTCCAGGATCTTGAATAATGATGAGGATGAAGCTGGTCATCATTTATGCCCACAAACATTTACTGTTCGTGGCAGCAGCTGTGGCTCAAGTTGTGCAGAGCCTGCCGTCCTTCCTCACCGCCTGAGCATGAGGACTATTCTTTGATTTATGGTCATGGGCTCCATCTAGATAGAAGCTGGGAGCTATTTGTACCTTACCATACAAAGCCTTTGTTCCAAGGGCTGTATGGTCCTAAGATGGCAGGGCCTGGGCTTGTCTGGCAGCTTCTACCTGCTGGACCCCTACCTCCATGATCCTAGGGGCCTGGCACATAGAAAGCACTTAATTATCATTGGCTGTTGTTATTACCATCAGCACTTTCATCATTACTATTATTATTATCACTGTCTTTACATTTGCTGTAGAAAGAGTACCTATGAGTTCTTCCTTTCTGCATTTAATGTGGGCTGCCTTTAGTCGTACATGATTAAGCTACTTAAAAGCTCCTTCCAGTTGAACCAGTAACCAAAGTATGTGTGTGCAGTGCCCATTTGCATGGCTGATAGGGACTATCTGTTTTTGTTTGTCTGAGGCAAAGATTTTCAGCTTTGAATACAGTAGATGCTTGGTAAATATTGAGCCAATAAATAAGTAAAAGGAGTCCTTAATGTTATAAAACCAATGAAATAAACTTTATGTGATCAATCTTAAGAAGTTCTTAAATGCACATAATGCATTTCCTAGAGTGACAATGTTTGAAAAGCAACTATAGTCTTTAAACATTTTGTAGGAGGTGAGGAGATCAGTCACATAACTACAGGGAACTTAAAAAACATAAGTTTATGTGACATGTTTACTCATTCATGATGTTTAGTGTTCTTGGTGTTAGCATTAGCTTTTGTTGAGCAATTACTATGTGCCAGACACTTTTTCTTAAATACTCTATATTATTATCTTGTTTAATCCCCCCCAAACACATCCATTTATTGTTTTCATCTCCGTTTTACAGATGAAAAAACTGAAGCTCAGGAAAGTTAGGTAATTTGTCTCAAAATCATATAGCTTGTAAGTGGTGGAGCTGTAGGATATCATAATGAACCTCTGAATACTAAGAAGAATGACATAATGTCCCCTTTCTTCTTATAAAACATGTTTCAGTATTCCATTTATTTACTTTTCTCCTTGTTTTAATTTCACATAGTACATAATGATGTATATTAATCTTACCATTATTTAGTTTTATGAGCTCTTGGTTTAACTACCTCAAATCATCTGTGGAATTATGCAGGATCCAGTAGATACATAAAATAAAATGCTAAATTGTGTTGTGTCTACAATAAGTAAATTGATGATTTTTAAAAAGAGCTCTTGAGTAGGTGAGACAGAACTTCTACAAAAGAATGAATCAAATCAAAATACATACAGGGGAAGAGGGTGGGAGAGCATGGGCAAAGCCAGATGCATGACGAGCATGCTTCAGGGGCTGTCAGACCATGCCCAGGAAGAGAAGAAACTGACCATTCATGAGTATCAGACTGTGTGGAAGAATGGAGGAGCAGTTGGGAGAAGCAAGAGATGAACCATGCTTGAAGGGTTTGAAATAGGATGCAGGCAGGATTAGGAACAAGACCCATTTGAACACTAAAACTAGCATCATTCCACTGTGGACTCCTGTCCTTCCTAGCAAGAACCTCAAATTCTAGATTTAAGAATTTTAAGAAACCACAAACCCCAGACAAATCAGATGATTATTAGCAATATTTTTCTTTTACCTCTTAAAAAATAGTCACATCATAGAAGTAGTCATCACCAATTTAGTTATTAGTAAATATTATCATCACAAAACTACTAGCAATTTTATACTCTTGGAGAGGAGGGAGGAAGGCTGGTGATGAGGGAAGTTTTGTTTCTCTAGTATATTTGTTCATTTAAGAGCTTATTTATTTCTTCTCTTTTACTAAATCAGTCTGTGAGTTGAAATAATCCTAGTGCTCATCAAGTTGTTGATTTGTTAGATTGAACCCTCAAAACCAGGACCACTTTAAGTTAGTGTAATGGGGAGGGGGCTGCATCATGGGGATGTGCCACGTGTGTGCACATTCTTAGTGGCCAAACTGCCTGAAATGCATGAAGGAAAAAAGACTTATGGGTTGTGATACTCAGATTTTGAATGTGAATACAACACATATAACAGGTCAAATATATCATTCACTTTTTATAAGTATATATAGAAGATCCAGTTGTAACATGTGCAAATTGACAAAAGAGCTAACTTTCTCTGCTTAGGGAGAAAGTGGAAGGAAAACAATCTAGTTTTAATTAAAGTTGAGATCCTGCTGGTAATCATTTAAAGGTTAAACTACCACATGCTAGAGGAGAAAAATCCTGTGATTCATATATTTTTTAAAATTTTTTTAGTTGTAGATGGACACAATACCTTTATTTATTTGTTTATTTTTTTTGTGGTGCTGAGGATCAGACACTCACATGTGCTAGGCAAGCACTCTGTCACAGAACCACAACCCCAGCCCTTGTGATTCATATTTTACTTGAGCCATTGTAGAACTCAGTGTAGACAGGAAATTCTGTCCACTTGGCTTGCAAAGACTGAACAAAATGAAAAACATGAAAGCATCCGCATTTCCAATATGTGTTGCTCTGTTCTTGTGGGAGCTTTGTTCTTCAGGAAGCATAACTGGAATTCTCACTCTCCCAGCTGTTTGGGCATCATCTAGGCAGAGCCCCTGTGCCCTTTGTATGCAAGGGTGGTGAGTTGGTTAATATAAGCAACGTGTAGCATGCGCAGCTTGGCTGTGAGGCTCAGAATCAATAAGGAGCCTTTAGATTTAAAACTAATGATTTTCTGTGTTCAGCAAAAGTCAAAATCTCTCAAAGTTGCCATTGTTGGCTCTGATTTTTCCCCAGAGAATAAGAGAAGGTGTGATAAATCATCACGCTTGCAACACAAATAAAATGCATGTCAGAAGAGACTTGAACTGGACCAGAGAGGGATAATGAGAGCCCTAAACATCTTAATTATTTCAGTCTTGAATTGAGCAAAACCCCTAAATACAATGGTGGTAACAGTGATTGTAACAGCAGCAGACACCGTCTGATGGGGTCATCCTGCCCCCCCAAGAGTACAAGTGTGACCCGTCCAGGTCTACAAAGATGATCATTTCCTCCCAGCAGAATTTTAAGACTTTGAATGGATGACGTCAAATGCTTTTGAATGTATCTATAAACTGCTGTTGAATGTACATAAAATTTCACCAGACTCTCTGATTTAAAGCCCTAGAGAAGGCCACCAGGCTCGTATGGAAATTAGCTAAGCATAATTTATTCATGAAAGGCAGAAAAGCTGAATTAATAAATACATGAGTATGTAAACTTATAACTGCATAAAGATCTGTAGAAAATATGAAAGCCAAGCTCCATGAGTTAACAAAACCTGTAAGGTGTGGCCACTCAGTCCTTCCTCGAAAACAGTTCTGTCTTCTGTTTTAAAAGCCAATGTGAAATCAATAAAAAGAAAAGAAGAGCATTTATTTTTTGGAAGACCTTTTTTCCCCCCCAAAAAGATGTATATCTCCCTTGTAGATGCTGCTCTATGAGAATCAATCTAAGAGAATTATTTTTTAAAATATTAATGAAGGCACTAATTCCAGAGATTCAGAAAACTGCTTCTCAGCAGGTTTAACTCATACTTTGTCTGGACTCAATTCTGAGAGCATTTTCCCAAAATATTGTCATAAGTACAAGATCTTGCCTTATTTCCAGAGGGGCCATCAATTTTTCCTTGTCTTTACCCTACTTCTTGATATTATAGTCCATACCAACATTGCCAGCCTCATCAAGCATTGATTCAGCAATACAGTTTTTCTACAGCAGGAATTGGAACAAGATATATACTGTCACATTTTAAAAAAATTGCTTAAAGGGAGTCTTGCCTTGTATTGGATGCATTGTAGTGAAGCTTGTCTTTTTTGTTGAATTTTAAGCCTCCTGGCCACAATGAAGACCTGATTGAAACCTGGAAGCCTGAATCCTTAGAAGGGTTATCTAGGAATTGATCATCAAACAACAAAACTCCTGTTTCCTACAGCTCTTGTAGTTTGGTCAGAACATTCAAACTGTAGCGCAGTGTTTCTGTTTTTTAACTAATATCCTTTTATTAATTAAAAAACATTTTTCTGCAAGTCTATTTTGGAAAGTGCAAGTCTTTTCAAACTTTGCCCCTAGTCAAAATGAGGACTGAAATAAAGATACAAACCCTTTCCAGTTAGTCTTAGAATTATAATGCATAGAGGATGGAAGAAAATGAATAGATGTTTTTCTATCCATATCCATGGTCAATAAAGAGGAAGTTTTATTTAAAAAACAACACATAAACCTAACAGAGTGCTTTATAAATGTTAAATCCTTAAATTCTTGTGACAATTCTGTGAGGTAAGTACAATTCTGTTCATTTTATAGGTAAAGAAAACGAGGCACCAAAGGGTTTGTAACTTACTTGGGACCTCACAACTCATGGAAAAATTGGAAATCAACCTTAATATTGAGAGATACTTAAAAGCAAATACCAAGTTCCATGACCTTAGTCCTTAAAATGTCTTCCTGAGATCTAGTTAGTCTGGGATAAGGGGAAAATATGTTCCTCTTCTTAGCACTGATCCCTCCAATTACCTGGGCTAAGAATTTTTAACAAAGGATGTTGATAACCTTTGATGCAGAATTCATTCCTGTTCTTGAACACCCTCATCAGCTTGACAGTTGTCTGATAGGCAGGCTTCATACTACCATGTGTCTGATTATTTATTGCTGCATTTAATAATATTAAACTCTGTGATTTGAAACACCACCACCAATGACTTTGCTTATGAGGCTGCAGTTCAGGCAGCATTTGGCAGGAATAGCTTTTCTCTATTCTGCTTGGCATCATGGGGCAGCTCAAAGGCTTGGGTTTGGAATCATCTGCAGGCACATTCCCACACAGTTCTGGTGATGGGTGCCACTAGCCACTGAGACCTCAGTGAGGCCTTGGACTGAAATTCCTACCTTTGGTCTTCCCATGTGACTGCTTCCTCCCAATGTGGTGGCTAAGTTCCAGGAGTCAGAGTCCCAAGAGGGAGACATCAGGTGGAAAGTCAGCAATCATGTAATGTCACTTTCAACATCTTCTTTGGTTGTGGTTGTCACAGAGTTCTGCCAGGTCCAAGGGAGGGGAACACAGATCCTATGCTTAATGAAGGAATATCAGCATGTGGGATGGGTATATTGGTTCAGTCATCTTTGAAAAAAAAACAATCTTCCATAGTTTATGTTTTATTAAGAACTTAGAACTGTCAATAGGAAGAAATGTTTTGCTTGAGCAAATCCCCTTGCTACAAGAAAAGGGACCTGATTGAACCATAGGTTTAATTGAAATAGCTATCTAAATAATCACATTTTACCAAGAAACCAAGCCTCATGTCAAATAGAGATCACCAAGCAAGGGTGGGGAGGAAACTTTCCGAAGTTAATTCTAGCCTTGTGCCTACTTCATAGTAAAAATCTTTAGAGGTAGAAATTCCCAAAACATATGTAAGGTGGTTCATTTAGGCTGATCACATCTTTTACAGTTACCAAAGGATCTTATACCAGATGTTAACATTCTAGTTTCTATCAAAGAGCTATGTTTTTTTCATTATTTAATATGAGAACAATAGAAGTGAACTTTTGTGAAGTTCTTTCCCTGTGGACACCAGATGAAGTTAAACTAGACACACTTTAAGACACATCATGATCCTTTTAGAGATAATATATTTACTGAGCATCCAGCCAGAGAACAAGATGAACCCTGATTTTGAGAAACTTGCAAGCTAAGGCAGGGTTAGTGAAGCATTTTTTTTTTTTTAAAAAAGAAGGATGTTGCTCTTTTTATGAAGAAGATAGAGGGTTCTGACAATCTACCAAATGGCTTTGAGCAATTTTTCCAGTTGTGTGATAAATTTGCATTTTGACAATTATATACTGTCTTCCTGTCTTTTTCACAACAAAAGCACTGTGCGTATTAGATAGCTGTTCTGGGTTAATAACAGAACTCTTGCTTTCACAGGGCTCTATGAGTTCCAAAATGCTTTCATGTCCATTATCACACTTGATGCTTACAGCAGATCTCTAAGCTGAATAGATTCACTGTTATCTCAACTTTTATAAAGAGTCTTGAGAGGCAAATCCCACTCTAGCTGGAGAAATTGGGGCAGTTCATCCTATAACCATACTTCTTGTCCACTTCTCTTTTTTCCAACCATGTGAACTTTCAAACTAGTTGACCAATGCATAGGTTGAAAGCAGGGTCTGCCTTATTTCAAGCGACAGAAAACAGAATGTCCATAACTGTGCTTGTGACAGGAGTAAGGGGTGGCCCAGTGTGGTACAGTGGCAAAAGCACTGGAATGGGAGTGGGGAGACATGAAGATTCTTGTCCTGGCTCTGCTATGCATTGTCCTGCCTTGATGTGAAACATGAAAAAGTAGACTACTTCAGTTTCTGAGATTACTTTCATGTTAAATATCTATAATACCATATTACATAAGTGGAAAATAGAGCAGTTGATATCAACCATCTTAAAAAAAAGTAAGTAGGTAGGAATGAAGTTGTAAAATGATTTTTTTTCTTCTAATAGAATTAAAAGGGGAAATTACCAGTAGGAAGTTTGTGTGAACTGTGGAAACATGAGGAAAGAAATATAAAGATAAGATTTTATTAGTTCAACAGTTATTTATTGAGCATGTAGTATATTTCAATCACTGTCATTACAGAAGGGCACAGAAGATTCTCTGTCTTTCTGAGGCTTGTATTTTAATGGGAGGAGAAAACAAACAAGTAAAATAGATGCATGTCAAAGGATTAAAAGTGGTGTGGAGGGAAGAGGGGATAGGAAGGGTTGGGGATAGAGGTGATTACAGTTGTGAACTCTTGAGCTAATGTCACTGTGAAAGTGACATTTAAACAAAGACCTGAGGAAGGGAGAAAAACCTGCCCAGGCAAAGAAGTGTGGGTGAGGAGGCAAAAGGAGGTCAGGTTTTAGAGTAAAGAGGGATTTTCAGGATGATGGAGGCACCTTGAAGACTTTTGGAAGGAGTTTTTCTTTTGTTCTGAGTGAGTTGGAGCACCATGGGGTTGGGTCTGAGCTACCAAGTGATATGATTTGACTTAGATTTCAAAGGAGTGTCTCTAATATACATTATATCTCAATAAAGCTTTTAAGAACAAACAAAACCCCATCTGTTATTTTGCTAAAAAATGTTGAGAACAGATTATAAGGAGGAGGATCAGGAAGCTATGACAATCTTCTAGGCTAGAGTTGGTAGCAGTGGAGGTGGTGGGATATGATCAACTTCAATAGAAATGAAAGATAAGCCCATAGGATTTACAGATTGATCAGAAACAAGGATAACTCCAAGGTTTTTGTCCTGAGGATTTGGATAAATACACTTGCCTTTTACTCAGAGAAACCCATGAGAAAGCAGGTTTGGCTACGTGTGTGCATGGGGTGGGAGTAAAGGGTAGCTTAGAAGAGAATGGATATATGTGAAGCAAAAAAGAAAACATAAATAAAAGGCATTTATTATTAATATAATTTTGTTATTTTACTTTACCAAAGAATTTGAAAAGGCTTATCATAAAGTGTACAGATAGAAAAAGACAGAAGCCTATTTTTAAAAGTAAAAGGCTTAAACCCAACCAGTGGTAGACTTAAACAAAATATCCCTGCAGGGAACAAGAAGCATGTTTGCTTGATCCTTGTAGAGTATTTGTGGTCAAAAGTAAAGATCCTTCGGTAAGGTGGAGATAAAAAGCATTCAACACAGGAGAAGTAATAATTAAAAATAATCTTTTCATTCTTTCAATGAATATTTATTGTGCATTTATTAAGTATCATACATATAAGTTCTCCAGGCACAAAAATGAAGGAAGCACAGTCCTACTCTCGAGTGGTTAACAACTCTATATATCCCTGGTTTTGTAAGGCAGAATGTTAGTCCACTGAGTATCATGGGAGCAAGGATGGAAGTATTAGGGAAGGTTTTCTGGAAATATCACTTGAGGTCACCAGAGCTGGAAAACTGTGTAAAATAAGAATTAGTAAATTATGACCACATGGCAAATTTAGTTTGCTGCCTGGTTTTGTAAATAAAGTTATGTGGGAAAAACGGCCATGTTATTCACTTACATGTCATCTATCACTGCTCTAGCACCATAACTGCAGAGTGAAATATATGTGACAGGACCCTCTGACCATAAAGCTTCCACCATTTACTCCATGGCCCATTACAAAATTCTAGAAAGAGGAGACAAGATGACATGTGGTACTAGTCAAGGACTGTAAGCTAAGGATTAAGCAGGGAATGGCAGTGTATGGTGCTGGTGACATAGGTAGGGCCTAGCTCATGGAGTCTCTGCATCCCATATTGGGGAAACTGAACTTTGTCCAGGTCAGTGGGAATCAGTGAAGGATTTTAAACAATGACACTAGTTGAACTTGAATGTTAGACAGATTTTTCTGTTTGCTTCATAGAATGTATATGTATGTAGTGGCGGGTGGAGGGCTGTTAGAAAGGAAACTGTTAGGAGGTTTGAAGGAGTAGTTTACATAAGACCTAATAAACTGATTAAAAGTTTGACCAGTTTTTGTAAAACAGAATATTACATAATTATTATAATAAGATATATTTAAATTATATTGATAAGGAATGATAAATACAATATATTAAGTAAATAATCAAAGAAACTTCATATATAAACATGTGCAAGTATATGCATGGAAAAAATGGGGAGAATATACAGAAATTGTGGAAAGTATTTTCCAGGGAAAAGGGATATACAATGACACGAGATGGTTGCCTTTAATTTTTTTTTTTAACATGGAAAGATAATATAACAAATTTTTAGATTTTTTCCAAAATTTTAGTAAATGACACAATCTTAGAAAAATGACATAAACTTAGCAAATTAGCAAAATGGCATTGTTCTCAAAAGTCCTGATCAAACAGATATTTTATAGATATTTGTTCTCTTTGATTTTTATTTTTCTTATAGTAAGAAATATATTGCTTTTTGATAGGACCAAGCAATGAAGTTTCAAACATGTATGTGTATGTGTGTGTGTAGTCAGTGAACTTTTATTTTATTTATTTATATATGGTGCTAAGAATCGAACCCAGAGTCTCACACATGTTAGGCAAGCACTCCAACCACTAAGCTTAAACCCCAGCCCAATTAACTTTTTAAAGTTATTTATAAAGAGAGAGTGAGAACCACAAGACTGGGATCCTAATTGTAATAAAATATGCTTCATGTTTGTATAAATATTTCAAAATTGTTCTGCTGTCATGTATATCTAAAAAGAACAAATAAAATTTTAAAAAGAGAGAGAGAGAGAATCAGAGCATACACCATGACCCAAGTCAGAGAAGGAGGGATAAAGAGAAGGACATAAATTTGAGACTAATTTAGAAAATGAAACCTGCAAAACTTAGTAATGTGGGGAGGTAAAGAAGAGAAAGAACAAAACCTGATGGCCAGGTTTCTGGTTTGGGGAACTATGGTGAATCTGGGTGTCAGTAATATAGTAGAAGTAAGACAAAAAAGCCCTCATTGACCAGTCATGATGGGTGTGGTTCTGGCTGACTGTACCACCCCTACTTTTCATGCAGTTAAACTATGAACAAGTGAAGGAGGAATTTTTACTCTTCCCATTTTATGAGGAAACTGAGTTTTGCAGATATAAGTGGCTTACCCAAAATGATACCATTTGTGAAAGCCCAACTGGGAACTGGACACAGGTGGCACTGGTTCCAGTGCTGATGTCCACTCGTACTCTCCTGCTTCAGTGAAGTTTTTTTAGAGAGTAGTGCAGAGGGAAAGATAAAATCAGCATATACCAAGTCATCAGCATAGAAGTTTTGAGGTAAGAGGATAAACTCCGAAAGAATGAGAAAAAAAAAAAAAGCGAAGGCTCCAGATTGAATTTGGGAGAATGTTTTATAGTTTTATTGATCTTAATAATCACCAACATCTTTAAGAATAGTGATATGGAATATATAGCAAATTTTCTCCTATATTTGTTTTTAAACACTAGAAGTGTGATTTATCAATACAGTAAATAATGTACATTGGAACAAGAATGGGAATAAGACACATTTTATGGATTTCTTTATGTCAAAAATCATAAGTCTGATTTTGTCCATTTAACTTGGTGCACATCTGTTGAGTGCTTGCTGTGTGCAAAGCATATTGGTGCTGCACTCTAACTTCTTTAACTTTTTATGTCTCCAATTTCAGTAGGGCTGGGAAGAACTGAGATCCAAATGATGCATAGTTTTCTAAACAGATCTTTAAGCTGACATTAGTTCAAGAACTATCCAGAGTGTTATGCTCCTGTGTTTTGCATCAGATGGTTGCTGCAGGATTTTTGAGGAATTCTTTGAGGAGTGCATTCCCAGCTCTGGCTAGGAGTGTGTGGGTTAAAGGTAAACGGAGCTGCCTGGGGA
Organism: Urocitellus parryii; assembly: GCF_045843805.1. NCBI lineage: Eukaryota > Metazoa > Chordata > Mammalia > Rodentia > Sciuridae > Urocitellus > Urocitellus parryii. The sequence goes on from NC_135536.1 coordinate 45,573,934, forward strand.
AATGCAGTGGGCCTTTGTGAAGGGGAGAGAAAATGATGCACCCCTTCACGGAGGGGGAAGCAATTGCTCATTGTGTCACTTCACCCTGGCATTCAGCCACCAGAGGGTGCATGGGCCAGAGTGAAGTACATTCTGCCAGCTGCCTCGCTGGCTTCTCTGCCCTCCAGAGCAGGACCATAGCCATCCTCATTTTGAGATGGAAATCGAGCCTCACTTGCCATTTGATGGGAAACTAAGTGGTTTACTAGTGTGCCTTAAAGACTTTCTAAAAGGCACAGAAGAACGCGTCGTTAAAATTGACTTGAAAGCATAATGATGGTTTTCCTGAGCGCCATGTCCTGTGTACACTTTACTTCCTTTCTAATATGTTATTGATTTTTATCCAAATATAGATATGGGCTTTCAGAAAGAGGAATCAGGTTGTCAAGGTTGACCATTCCATATAAAGTTTGTACATTGCACAACGAATGTGTTTTTGACACAGTAAAATACATTCCCTTTATGCTCATTGTAATTCACTTTATAGTGACTCACTTCATAGCATAACATATATCATTTATACTGCTATCCTTCATGCTTTTAAACTGTAATATCCTTTCTTCAATGACTACTTGTCAATTTCTCTGATCTAGATTTGATTTCATAAATTAACTAGGCCAATTAAGTAGAGAGTTATCATTAGAATAAGAAGTAGAAGCAAATAAATATTAATCTTCCATCTCTGAATGTCGGTATTCCAACACAACTTTGATCATACTTGAACGCTACTTAATGGGAAAAAATATACCCCTCCTTTGTCAATTTAGCATTACTCAATTTAAACATTTATGAGTAGTTTTCATTCATCTTCTCATTCTAAATCCATCACACTTTTGCACAGTTGTGTTTCTATTTCATCAACTTAAAGTGTGGGGAATGAGTAAATACCAGAACTTCATTATCTAAGCATTCTGACAGGGACAGTTTGCCTGGCATTTCCACCTGGCCCCTCTGCCTGTGGGACATCTATCCAGAGGCACGGGCACCCGTCATACTCTAGAAGAGCAGTTTGCCTGGTGTGTATTTCTTTGCTTTGCTTTAGTCATTTTGCCAGCCAAATGTTGGGAACCACCTGGAGAAGATGATAATGTTTGGTAGAGAATTGTATTTTAAAATGCACCCTATTTTGCCTGTAGAAATAAGGTCTCTTTCAGCCTGGGATGGTGGTACACACCTGTAATCCTAGTGGCTCTGGAGGCTGAGGCAGGAGGATAGAAAGTTCAAAGCGAGCCTTGGCAAAAGTGAGACTCTAAGCAATTCAGTGAGACCCTGTATCTAAATAAAATACAAAGTAGGACTGGGGATGTGGCTCAGTGGTTGAGTGCCCCTGAGTTCAATCCCCAGTATCCCCCACCCCCACCCCTCCAAAAAAGAAAGAGGGTCTCTTTCAAAACTTACAGTCAGGGATTTCTTTTTTTACCTTTGTCTCATTTAAATGATTCTTCTTTCAAGAATAATCTGTCAAAAATATTTTGTATATATGAATGCAATGAAAAAAAAATCACCCTTACCCCTTTTTCCCTCTGGATCTACTTATGTCAGTTTCTTTTGTCTTCCCCGCTCCCCCCCATATCCTATTCACAAACTTTTGAGCCCTTTTGGAATCGAAAGGAGGGAGAGGGTCCTCCTTGAAAACCTCTCAATTTCTCTGTTCTAAATTATAGAAATATTAGATTGCTGTGGTAAAGGAACCTCTTACCAGATGGCACATGAAAATAACCCAAAAGAGGATGAAAAGCAGAATGCAGGGATCTATGGGAAAATCAACTGGGGATTCCTGCAGTTCCATCTTAACTCTGCTCTCACTGCTCATCCACATCTCTGGATAGAGGCAACTTGTTCTGTGCCTTATATACCACAAACACTATATTCACTCACACACACAGACAACACACACAGACACACCAGTTCATTCAATTTTCCCTCTCTCTCACATTCTCTCTCTCTCTCTCTCTCTCTCTCTCTCTCTCTCTCCCCCCCCCCACCCCCTCTCTCTCATAAATAAATAGCTATAGAACCCATGAGGGAGGTAATCTGGATTTAGTTTTCTCCATTTGTTCTGATTAAATGCTTTGCATCTAGACGCCAGCAAATCAGAGCTTCTCAGTCTCTCCAAGTTCACTTACCCCATGCAGCCCTTCAAGCCTCAGTAGTTTTACCATAGTAATAATTTTTCACTAAGAATTTTAAACAAGACTTTGCCATTGGACATCCTTTGAAACAGAGTTAGCTTTGCTTCACTATTTTTTGTAACTTGCCAAAATCACAAATAAAAGGGACTATGTCCTCTAATGCTTCTTCTCTGGTCATTATCTTGGAAAATATGCAGAGTCTGGTCCAAGTAGAGTGCTCCCCAAACCTTGCTGTTACTTTGAGAATAGTTTTAATGAGGCTTGCAGCTGAGCCAAGCTCTCCTGTTGTGTTATTATTTGGGCATGTGGAAGCCCTAGTGATTGATCTGTGTGGGGGAACTGGCAACACTCACATGCCCTCTGGGTAGAGGCAGAGCCTCCAGCAGGAAAAATTAGGGAAAGAGAAAAAAAGGAGAGGAAATGTTTATCACCCATCTCCTAGCATTTTATGGCAGTGTTATGGTGAACTGGGAGATGAATGTGTATATTCATGGATTTTGCACCACTTTAAGCACTAATAACATTAAATCAACCTTAATACTTCATGCCAAATGTGCTCTAAAAGAGGGAATAATGGGAATTTTTGTTGACTTTAGTAAAGCATCAAAAGTTACACTGGAAATGCATAAAATGCTACAATGCAGAGGTCACAATTATGCTAATATCATGATAATATAAAATATTAAGTCACCAAAATGACAGGATTTACAACCAACTATCCTCAGTCCCTAGAAACCTTAGCAATAAGCTCATGGTAAACACAACAGCCTGTCCTCCCAAGGAGTCTGATTACGAATTTAAATATGTATATGATTAGAACTCTGCCAGTCTCCCTCCCCTAGAGACAGATGAAGTAAAATTTGATTTATATCATACCTGGAAATCTATTGTGTTGCATTCACTCTGTTTTGCAGGATCGCTCCTAGGTCTGATGAATTTTGCATTTAGCAAGTTGCTTTTGGGAAAAACAGGGACCGCTATTAATGATCTTGAATAGCTCTGTAATCTTATGAAGTAAGACTTAAACATTGATACAGAACAGTCAAATATTTGAAAATGGAATACTGGCAAGTAGAAAACTGCCTTCTTTTCCCTGTGTCCTGGTTTTGAGCTGAGGTCCAGGCATGGAAAGTCTTTACTCTGAAGCTTAATCTCATGGCCTTTCATTTGCCTTCAACTCCTTCAACTCCGTGGCCCCCAAGTCCCATTAAAGTCTCCCCTTCCATGGAGTGCTTTGCATACAGTAATTGCAGTGGTCATAGTTGTCAGGGAAGGTAGAAACATCATGGCTGTTCAGCATCCCAATTATTGTTCTGGCCAAATAATGCTTTTATTTAACTTAACCATTGTCATTATGGCAATAGAAGGCAAAGAAAGATAAACATGGGATTAAAATACAATGTTATTATAAACTGATGCTCTCTCTTTTTTTTCCCCTCTGTGCCAAGGTCTTGCTTCAGCTATTTGGTTTTTCCACCTAAGGTGAACAAATACATGTTTCCAAGGGGTAAACTTCTCATTGTTCAAGGCATCTATGTTGCCTGCATTTATACTTACAACTTGCTCTGGCAAAGGTAATAAATAGATAGACAAGTATAGGCTTTACCACTCTCTCTATGTTACTAGTACCGTTACCACTCATTACTCTCTACTAACAGTGTGTGGACTAGCCCTGACCCCAAACCATGAGGCTAGCAGCTGGGACGAAAGGTGTTCTCACCTCCATGGTCATCTAGGCCATCCCTTTACCCACCTGTCACTCCATCACATCATTAATGTTAATGTTATGGATGACAATAAAATGAAACAAATTGCCTCAAAGGAATTCCTATTCCTGTGCTGTTAAGAAGAGCTCTAAAGCCATGTTTTTAAAGTGCAGCTTGCAGTCTCTGGAGGTTACAGCAAAGTTCTTATAGGAGTTGGCAGCATCAAAAGAACACTGCAACTCTATGGGCACTTTCCCTCACTCAGTCCCTCCATCTTAGCAAGAGCCAATCAATATTTCTTGATCTCCAATTTTGTGCAAAACTCTGTGCTTAGCCCTTCTGGCAATCCCCTTCCTTGCCAGCTCCCTCTTTCTGGGACAAAAGGAACGTGTTCTTTCTTTTAACAGGATGGAACTTCTGAACCCATTTATTTTCTTCAACTCATGAAGAATGGGTTAGGGTTTGAGGGCTTCTGTAACCTCTTGCATGACTTCAAGAAGAAGAAAAAAAAATATGAGAAAGACATTTCCAGCATTATCAAAATTATATTTGTTTCTAAATAAATGGAATTGTTTTCCTCCTTTTCTCAGGAGGCTTGCTTGACTTGGCTCACTTCCCAAACACAACCTTTTGGATAATAAATTCCTTTTGAAAAGAAGCACGAAGCCCTTTTGATGTTATAAATAGTATATGTAGTCGAAGGGAAAGGATCATGTAATTGCAGCACAAAGCCTGAGCGATGTCTATGGGATAAAGCAGGTCTTATTCTTTGCTCAACATTTTGTAACTTTATATTAGAAGATATATTTTAATCAGCATTTTAATAAGCACTGACAGTTTTCTTACTTATTTGCCACTAATACAGCCCGATTCACAGATCTGTAGATATACATCTACAACTAGAGCTCAAAAAGAAATTCAGCCAGGATTCAGCCATGTGCTGCTATCATGGGCCTTGGGGCAGTCTTCTGTAAGGCAAATCACAGTCTGGGATTAGTTCTAAAAAAGCAAAAGATTCTGCTGTTCCATGGAGTTCCTCAGTAACTCCCAAGGCAGTTCACTCACTCTCTTTCTCCCTCCTTCCTCCTCCCTTCTTCCCTCTCTTCCTCCCTTCCTCTCAACTATCCCTGTGTACATCCAAATACACACCTCAAAATATTCTCTTCTCAGGATGGCCTGTTGTCTTCTACTCTGACCCCTACCCCTCAGGGTCCATGTTCTGTTTTCCGCCGGCGTTTAAACCCCTGAAGACACAAACCTCACTTTGTCAATGTGGCAGTGAGGCCCAACACATCAGTAAATGTCACCAAGGTGTCAGCCCTTTACATCATAACTGCAGTTCATTTCTCTGCATTGACAGTGATGCTTATACCGAGTAAGGATTAGAATGGGCACATTTCCAGATCTTAATTACATCAGGCATAAGGATGAGCAACAGCATTTTTCTTTGGGGGAGAGGAGGGGAGGGGACAGGGAGAGGGGGAGAGTAATGCTGAATTTGGCCATCTAGAGCCTCATGCGTCCCCGTTTATCAAGAGATAATAGGATTAAGCTAAGCTATGGGACTTCTCTGGCTAATGCTGCCTTCAGCAGGGGTCTAATAAGGATAGATATAATTGGGTAAATGGCGAATAAGAATGAAAAAGTACAGAGTATAAGCACAATGCTTAGGAATAAATAATGACAAATTGGATTTTGTCCAATCTCTGCAGACTTGGTTAAACTCTGGCATCCTACACTGAATTATAAAGGGCAACAAACATCTATCTTTCTTCTTGCCTAACTTGTCCCTGTTCATTGCACATAGCAGAAAGAATCCTCTCAAGTTTAACTGGAGTCTATCAGTACTGCTCCTAGGAAATCAAGTAGGAACTATTAAGGCACATTCAAATAGGGTTAAAGAAACAGAGTAAATTAAATGCCTAAAAACAAATGTGATACAAATTAGAGTTGGTTCCTTTGACCCTTATCCATTACAGAATTTACCCCATTAACAGCTGGAAATTTATTTTCACTTTCTTCACCTCTCTAAGAGGAAAGCAAACATATAACATAGCCCCCAAGGAGTAATTAATTAGATCATTTACTGACATGGATTTGACTAGTTTATTTAAATACAATTCTGTTATTTATTTATTTTACAACATTATGCAAGAGGTTCAGATTCCTGTTCTAATTTGTACTTAGCAAGAATCTCTGAAAAAAGTATCACAGAAGGAAATAAACAAAGAACCAGTGATCAAAGGGCCACATTGAGAAATGCATAAAAGAATTTCACCAGGATGAGTGTTTCAGTGATTTAAAAGGGGGGGTTGGTGCAGAATTGGTGGGGGGAAGACTGTTTGTTTGTTTTGTATTCCCATGGGCGTATTTTAACAAACATGATGAGTTCATTGATAAGATGCCTTATAAAATGGTAGGAAAAGAAATTTTAGAAATAAAGGATGCCAGTGTAGGTAAGAAAGGTCTAATGAATATGCAAATTAGCACAACAAATGAAGACCGCTTTTGAAAGCAGGCGGTGGAAAATCCAAGTTAAAAAAAATAAAAAACGATAACTGTGCAGCCTTACAAATAATAAAGGTTGTAAAGACTTCCTTGAAAATGAAAGGTCCTTCAAGTATATTTTCAAAGGCTGGAAGTAAAAGTTATTGAGTCTCCTCTAGAATTAAGTAGGTGTTTTTCTGTTTTGAAAAAAAAAAAATTATGAGATGTTCAGATAAATGTTCATATTTAATACCTTAAGATAAGTGAAGAGCCTCTAAATGCTTTGTGTATCATTTACATGTGTTAGTTCAATGAGTTGTTAGGGAAATCCCTGACTAAAGGGTCATATGTAACCCTCAGCTTTGTTCCTGTAGCCTGTGCGATCATGATACTTTGGCCACTGTAACTGTAGAACACGGAAAAATTTCTCCCCAGTACTGTGATCCTATAGGGAGTTTGAAGATCAGAGCAGTTGAAGAGCTGTGAAGATACTGAGGTGGCTTTTCAGAGGCGGGCTGAGGACAGATAACACTCTAATCCTAATTTTAAGAGTACTAAAGAGGCTGGTGCACTCACCTAACCTCTACCTCAAAGCCTTCCTTCCATCTCTCTTTCCTAGCTTGTTGTTCTTCTTTCATACATGACCCCCCAGGTCCTCCTCCTTCCTCCCTTGCCACTGCTAGTCCCTCTCTGTCCCCTCTACCTACTCTACCTTTACTTTTTTTTTTTTTTTTTTTTTGGTTTCTCTCTCACTTGGCTGGAACTAAACATTGGTTTTGGTAATTGTTAAAAATTTTACATATGTCACTTATGTAACTAAATCATTTTGGTAAATATACAAATCATTTTAGAAGAAGGTAGTCAAACACTAAGAACAGGTACAACGCTGGATTAGAATGTTTGTTTTGCAACACTGTTGTGGAAGGCCGAGGAGGACCTGAGGCACAGAAATTTGTCTCAAATCTGTTTGTTGACTATGTGGTCTCCTTTCCTGCTTTAACAACAGGAAGTTGCTGGGTAACAATTGGTTAATAATCAGTTTAGGCTAAAACAGGACATTCGGCTATGTAAAGAGCATGAGGCATTGGTATAGTTTAGAAATGAACTCTGTGTGTGTGTGTGTGTGTGTGTGTGTGTGTGTGTGTGTGTGTGTAACACAAAATGACTCCCTCTGGAGTGGCTCTGCTAAGCATTCAGGTTGTCAGTTCTACAGGACACTTTCAGCTGCTGAGAACAGGCAGTAAGTGCCTAAATCTCCACCTGTGGGCTTTGTTTTGTTCTTTGTGAAGAGAAAATCAAGGATGCTATCTTACTAGGACAACATATTTACAGACTTACTTTTTAAAATATTTTTAGTTGTAAATAAAATACCTTTATTTATATATTTTTATGTGGTGCTGAGGATTGAACTCCATGCCTCACATGCTCTTTTTTAAAATATTTTTATTAGTTGCTGAAGAAATTTTTTATTTTATTAATTTATTTATGTGTGGTGCTGAGAATCAATCCCAGTGACTCACAACATTCTAGGCAAGTTCTCTACCACTGAGCCACAATCCCAGCCCTCATATGCTCTTAAGTGCTCTTAACACTGAGCTACAACCCCAGCTCCAGAATTATTATTTTTTTTATCTATCTTCAGTGAGAGAACCATAAAGTACACCTGACCTCTCCCCTGGCCCATGGAAAAACCAGTGAATACACACACAGACCTGGGTTCCATTAGGTTCTAAAGGCTAGGTCAGAATGGTCATGCACTGCACATACGAACCCCTGCCACAGCAGGTCCCTAACTGATGGCAAATGATGGAGGATCATGATACTGGGTGACGAGTCATGTCACAAGTGCTTAAGCAGCTTCTCCATTAGAAAAGTGACTGCAGGGTTGGGAGACCACTAAAGGGAACTGTCTGACAACTTGCATGCGCTGTCACCATGCTATCACTTGAACCCAGCACGACGTCTTTTGAACAGCTTTCTCCCTTTTCTTCATCAAAAGGAGAAACTGACCCTCTATTGGCCAGTAACAGCTTTCTGGGTATTCTCTCCAACAGTACCCCTAATTGTCCTTCCCCCTAAATATCCTTTTAGAAGGGTTTTATATTTCTGTAGCATTGTACACTTTTTTTCTAGTTCTACTAGGTATTTTTATGGTATATATTCATTCAACAAATATTAAATGCCTGCAGTTTGCCAGGCACTTTTTCTAGCTGCTGGGAGTGTAGCAGTGAACACAACAGTTGAAAGTTTTGCTATCATGGGACTTGGAGCTACATAAGGGATATTAGAATTTTTTAAAAAGGTGGGGATCATATGGTATGTTTGAAGGCAATAAATTCTATGGAAGAAAATAAAGCAATATGGGAATTATCCTGGATGGCAGAGTTATAGTTTTAAATGGGATAGTCAGACAAGAACACATGTAAAAGTGTCATTTGGGTGCAGGGGCAACAGTGGGGAGAGAGAACTGAGTAACTGTGAGTTTGGGGACCTTGTTCATCACTTCCCAGGGACTAGATTAGTGTCTGGCCCATAGCTGCTATGTATTTGGTGGATGAATGGTATTCTGTATTTGTTTTGGCCTTTGTCTTTGGTGCACTACCTCATGACCAGATAGAGATCCAGATACAGCTCTTCCTTCTCTTAGCACCTTTTGCAAAGTTTGGCAAATAGGGAATACTCAGTAACAGCCAGATGTCTGACCTGAAGGTAAAATAACCAGAAAGATTGAAAGAATAATTACACATGGAAAGTGGGTTCTCAACAAATGCTTTTATAAAAACCCCACACCTCCATGAATACATGTGTAAAAATAGATAATATGTAGGATGTTCTAGATTTTAAAGCAATTACCCATACCACATTCAAGTTTGCCCCAAATGCCTGGTCAATAAACCATCCTCAACAGAAGGGTACATTGTTCCTAAAAGTTTAGATGGATACAGAGGTCCTCCTTCCAGAGATCTCTCTGCTGAATTTGCAGTCTGGCATACTGAAAGAAACAGATGTAGTCCAGGGACTCCTGAACTATAGAGCAAGACACAGATCAAGGTGACAGGGATTATCACCATACTGTCACTTGAGACCTGGACCCTGATGCATCCCAGTCAGGGAGGTAGCCCAGCTCATCTGGAGCTTCAGTCATCTTTTTATGAGAAGGGAAAAATATTTCAATATGAAGTTGGGACCTCCCAGTTTTTGGTAAATAGAACTGATTTATCTGCAGGGTTAGTAAATAATACCACTGGAGAGGTAAATAGGCATAAACACAAAGCTAGAAAATAAAATCCAAAGACTCATCCCAGCTCTCTCATGTATAGACTGTTTTCCTTCTGGGTCTGTGATGAGAATCTCTTATGGATTCCTCATTTTTGTGTAAAGTTCTGCAGCATTCCAAATTATCACCAAGAATCCATCTTCCCCCAGATGAGACACCGGGAGCAGCAAAGATTGGCTAAACAGGAGGTGTTTTGAATGAAATGCATAGTTTAATCACATTCTACTTTCAGAAAACTACTTCATTTAAGTCGGTGCTTGCCTGGGGTAATAATTTATGCTCCACACTTGAGTAATCACTGGGAAGATTGCTCAGAACCCATCCCATCACAAACATAGCCACTGATATTCTCAGCCGAAAGTAAACTTCTGAAAACTTTGGATCTACATCCTTGAGCAAAATTCAGAGCTCTGGAATTAGTGACCCTCCCCACCTGCCCATCTTCACAGAGAATAATTTCATTTCCTGTGACTGATATTAGCATTTAGAAATGAAGCTTTTATTTCAATCACTGAATTTTAAAAGAGAGCACTTGGAATATTTAAAATGCTCAATTTTCTACGTATGTTTTGTGCCATAAAAATCGGAACCTACAAAATGTCAACAATCATTTGGTTTTAAATTTGAAATTTTTTTTCCTAAGATCTGTTTAGTTTTTTTCCATGTTAGAATTTATTTAAATCCATAAAGCATACTTGGATTTACATTTCCTCTCAGTTCTTTCCTCTCTATCCCAAGGAGGGTTGCCACATACAGATGTTCAAGTTGTGTAGTGAACAGGAGTACTATAGTATATGAATGTGAGTGGCTGCCTGGTATCCCATGTTCTGATTGTGTATATGAGGAAGAAAGAGTGTAGGGCAGGTATGTGAACTGTAGTCTCATTTATGCTCTGGAAAACAACCTGAGGCAGAGCAATTGGGTCTACTACATAGTTGTTCAAATTATGCAATATTATACTAATATCAAAAGCTTTTACCTGAGGAAGGAAAATATTTTTCTACTTTTCACAAGGTATAGGTGGACATGCTACTGTTCTGGTTCAGACACAAGTCTTTCTGTGGACAGAAATAGAAACAGTCTAATATCTGCTCATTGTGAATGGCACTTTCCAATTGTGCCCCAAATTCTGCTTAATAATGGCTCCTTCTCCCCAGCCTCTTCAGTTGTCTCTTAACTCTTCTTCAGCTCATCTCAATCCTGAGTATGCTCTCTTGCCTTTTTAGCTACCCCTAAGACTTGCCCAATGGACTGTTACCAAGTTACCATAAAAGCTATGGGTGTCTAATCAAATAGTCATATCATGTATTTAACCAGAAGCAGCTCTGGACTCCACAGGAAGGGAGAGGGGGGTTTGAAACTGGTTGTGCCACTCAGTTGCAGATGCATTAAACTCTGAGCAGCAATTCGGATTCTATAATAGGAAGTGGGCAGCATTGTCTCCCAAGTTTTCACTTCTGAAACTCTCAAGTCGTCTTTACTGACTACATATTGAAGCTGACTGGTCTCCTCAGTCAGAGTACACCCTAGCAACCCAGCACTGTGTCCCAGCGTGCCATGGGGCCCTGCTGACTGCTGATGGTCGCCGCCCCTCTTCAGACAGAACTCTTGACTCCCACTCTTGCAGTACAATTTTCCCCCACCCAACCTTTAAACTTTCAAGGTATTAGTTACCTCATCAGTCCACACCAAACTCAGTAGACATTTCACTGGAAAGAATAGAGACAAAGAATATCACTTTCCTGATAATGTTCAGCAGTTTTCAATCCGCTTTGGCCTCCTGTTGGGAGCCTTCATGCTTGGTTTGTTTATGCTCTCAGATGAATCTGTTTTGAGGTGTTTATTCCAGTGGTTAAATTTGAAGAGGTGAAGAAAAGTCAAACTCTTTCCAATATTGCCTAGGAGGAGTCTAAAATAATTGGTACACATTGAAAAATTTCTTCCATCTGAGAAAGGAAGAGAAGGTTCCATTTATTCAAAACAGGAGAGTTTTCCAGAATTGGAGGCCAGAGAAATTAAAGAATAAATTTTGCTTTTTCTCTAGAAGTAAGAGTTCTCATTCCTTTTCTTAATATGCACAGCAGATAGTGTTTCATAATGTGATTGCCCACTTAAATTTTTGTTTCATATTTCTTCATTCCCTTAACCAAGTCCCAGGCATAATAGTTAAAATTAGTGGATCATCTTTCTGAAATTATACATTTTAATTATGATTATTTGATAAGCATTTCAGACATACTCACCCATATATCACATAAAATCAGAAATAAGTGTGTATATCAATAGCAGTTTAATCCCAAATGGAGGCTTTATTTAAACTACCGAGGACTTGATTACAGGAGCTTTGAGATTAGAAGTGAGATTTACAATTGGCTAGAGGGAAATATTTAAATATCTTTGCTAGAGCAAATTATAGTCATTTTTAAAAAGACTTAAAATATGAGTGTACTGAGAATTTTCTCTAAGATATCCTATTATTGAATCATGCCTATTTTTTTGGGGGGGGGAGTCACCTTTTCCAGTATTTGGAAAACAGCTCACCCATAAGCAAGAAACATCTATTTTATATCTTAAAGTCGGCAAAGTAAGCCTTTTATAGAAAACATGAGTGAGAAGTAATTTCCCATTTGAAATTTCTTATAAAATTGAAGGTAGAAACTCGCTTACATTTTTTTTACACTGCTACTAAACACACACACAGCACCACCACCACCACCACAACTCAAGTGTTACATTTGAATATCTTTGGCTCCCAAACAGTGCTCTTGATTTAACCATGGACTTATTGAGTAATAATCCCTGATACAGTTATTTGTGTTTCTCAGGTTTAAGGATCTACGTGATCTGGTTCCCACTGCTACCCTGAAGGCATTTTCTACAAATCCCATGTTGTGTCCTCAAACTGCCAAGCCCACTCCTGGCTCAGGGTCTGTGTCCTTGCTGTCTCTACCTTCTGAAATTCCCTCTGCTGAAAGCTGTATGTTTGCCTCCTCAATTGCACAAGTCTTTGTCCAAATGTTGTATCAGCAAAGACCTTTCGTAGCCACGCCTAAAGCAGCCCCTGGGCCCAGCATTTCTCCTCACCCTTTTTCTATTTTGCTTTACATAGCATTTGTTGGCATATGATGTATAATTATGTGGATTTTAATATTGTTTATTGGTTATCTCTCCCCATCTTTCTCCCCAGCTGGAGCTGGGACTTCCCAGTCCTATTCTATATTGTATCCCCTATGTCTACAAGCACACCTTCATTGAATGAATGAATTTGTTTTAACAAATATTTATTAAACATCCATATATGTGAGCCACTGTTAGGGTAATACAAGGATTATGAAGATGAGTTATAGGTTGCCCAGGAAAAAAAGAACAATAATTCAAATGCAGAAGAAAAAACAATGCTGTAAGAAAGATTCCAAGTGCCCTGTGCATGGAACAAGAGAGGACATCCATCTGGTTGAGGGAGGGAGAGGACTAAGGAAAGCAGGTTGCATCTCCAGAGAGACATGAAGACTGGGCAGAGAGAGCTTTTGCTGCATGAAGGAACAAGGGAGGACGATCTGTTAGGATTGGAAAGCTTTGACCAAACAGAGACACAGGTAGTTATTTGTGTCTGAAAAGTAATGTTACAGTGAATCTCAGCTTGTGGATGGAATACTGAAGTAGAGGGGGATAAAAGATTGGGAACCATTGTGTAGCACCTTGGACATCATCCTAGAAAATGTGCATTTATTTATCTTCATTGGAGAAGAAGGGGAAGAAGGCAGCTCACAGTACTAGGATCAAACAGGCTATTTTAAAGCTAATTTGGAAAGCATTCAGCAGTTGCTTATAAAACTAAACATGCTCTTACCATAGGAGCTAGCATTTGTACTCCTTGATGCTTAACCCAAAGAAGTTAAAAAAAAAAAACCTATTCAAAAACCCACATGCAGGTGTCTATAGCAGCTTTATTTTTAATTGTTAAAACATGGAAGCAATTCTGAAATTCACTCTGCTGTCCTTTCAGGTGAATGGATAAACTATGGTACATCCAAACAATGGAATATTACTCAGTGCTTAAAAAGAGATGAAAAGTATATGAAGGGACTTTAATGCATATTACTAAGAAATAGAAGGCAATCTGAAAGGGCTACATAAAATTCTCTGATTGCATGATTCCAACTCTATGAAATTCTGGAAAAGGCAAAACTTTAGAAATAATAAAAAGATCAGTGGGTTGCAGGTGATTAGAGAAGGAGTAATGAATAGGAGAGTCATGGAGGAATTTTAAGGCAGAGAAAATACTCTGTATGATACTATACTGATAGTTATGTGTCATTATACACTTGTCAAGACACATTGATTGTGCAACACCAAGAATGAGCCCTAATGTAAACTATGGACTTTGGGTAATAACCGTGTGTCAGTAAAATTTCATTGATTTTAACAAATGTTCCTTTCTGGTGGGGAATGTTGGTAGTGGGAATGTATGGGAACTGAACTTTTGTACTTCCTGTTCATATGTGCTGTGAAGGTAAAATTGCTATAAAAACATAAAGTTTACTTTTTAAGAAATGACCATTTGAGATATAAGTTTGAGATGACTGGAGACATCCAAAAGGAGATGTCACTGAGGCATGGGAAGCTTGAGTATGGAGATCAGAGGAGCAGTTTGGTTTGGAGAGACATTTAAAAATGATTGCCATGAGGAGGATATTTAAACTCATGGAGAACACATAGGAAAGAGAAGGGAGCCAAAGGTGCAGAACTTGGTCTTGGTATATTCTAACCCTCAGAGGCCACATGGGGAGAGAGGAGTCTGGGCAGGAGAGAAGGAACTAACAGCATTAGGAGGAAAACCAGCACAAGAATAATCTGAAGATATCTTGGCTACTTATTCAGGGTTCCTTACTCTAAATCCTACCCCTGACTTGTTTCATTGTGCAAATACACTGAAGAACCAGATTGCATGATTCCATTCTGTACTGTGCTCAGAATTCTTCCTAATGCCCACTTTGAGTACCTGGGAGCATTATTGGATCATAACCTACTGGAATCAAGTGACCAGTGCAGATTGCCATTCTATCTGTCCCTCTCTCGTCACACCCTCTATTTCTGGATCTCAACCCCCATACATAGCCTCATAGTCTCAAATTCCACACATGACATAATAAAGCTGTATAAATGCTCCCAAATTAGTTTAAGAAGGAGGTTGTTAATTTCTCAATGAATTCCTCTAAAATCTGGCTTTAGGGACCAAGGCAACCCAGAAAGAGAACATACATTTGGAAAGAGGTATTTCTTCTGTCAGAATATATTAAAAACTAGCATTTCCCATTTGTACATTTCAAAATAACTAAAGAGTATTTTGAATGTTCTCACCACAAGACATGATAAGTATTTGAGGTGATGGATATGCTGAGTACCCTAATTAGATCATGACACAATGTATGCATATATTGAAATATTATACCATGTCTCACAAATATGTACAATTAGTAGCTAAAAACAAAGCCAGAATATCTATTATGCAGTAATAAATACAGATTTCACAAAAACAAACAACAACAACAAGAAGCCAGGCATGATGGCACATGCCTTATAATCCCAGCTACTCAGGAGGCTGAGGTAGGAGATTTGCAAGTTTGAGGCCAGCCTCGGCAACATAGCAAGGCTCTAAGCAACTTAGCAAGACCCCTGTCTCAAAATTTAAAAAATTTAAAAAAGTAAAGCATCTCTAAGTTCAATTCCCAGTACTGCCAATAAGTAAATAAAGTAAGTTTAAAAAATGTAAATGAATAAATATCATAATGTGAAAAATATTTCCCTCAGTAGATTCATAATATTCTTAAAACCGGCCGAGGGCATTTTGGGGTTTTACTAAACAGGAATGTTTGTTCTACAGATGGGAATACTTGTGCCCTTTTATGCCTATAAGTTGGACATCATCCTGGGCTAGAAAGCCAAGCAGAGAGCTTCCCTGCCGTCTCGCTGGCACAATTCTAGGTGTGCACAGAGCTGGCAGCACTGGAGAAATGTGCTTTAGTTTTAGTTTACATTCTCACCCAGTGGTGCTGTATGTGTGGAAGAAGCATGTTCCATATTGAGGCACTGTATGAAAGTGTAAAACACCAGCATGTGCAGGAAGTGTGAACATGGGCAGTGATTTTGCTGTTCCTTTCAGAGATGCTCACATTACGAAGCATGCAAGCTAAAAATGGCACCGCTCTGCCTGATTGCTATAGCAGGAAGCCCTCAACCTGCTTGACTGTGATAATAAAGTGCTAAATTTAATGTTGAACACCCCTATGATATTTAGTGCCAAAGAGGGTTTTGTTCTGTTTCACTTTCATAAGTACTTGATGTACATTAAAGAAGTGGACTAGAATTAAATTTTATTTTCTTTCATTTTAGTGAACTTGCATTTAAGTAAATTGACAGTTGAAGCACAAATAATCTACATGCAATTTCTACTCTTTTGGATTACCTCTTTTTTAAAGGCTTTTGTTTCCATGATAGAAAACTTCCTACTAATATATAGCAAACAATAACTATTCTACTAAATATAGGAATTTGCCTGTATCAGAGGGATTTTGATAGAATCCTGTGACTTCGATGGATTTCATTGAAGCCAGAGGCTGTATTGATATAGAAAATGTTATATATATATATATATATATATATATATAGAGAGAGAGAGAGAGAGAGAGAGAGAGAGAGAGAATGAATTCATGTTATATATATATAAAACATTTTCTATATCAATAGCTAATAACAAAGCCATATATATATGTGTGTGTGTGTATATGTATATATATGTGTGTGTGTGTATATATATATATTTTTTTTTTAAAAAAAAAAGAGCACAAAGTTATTCAATAAAAACCACCTATTCCCATAATGGAGAAAAGAAATATATCAACAAAAGCCAGACTACTAAAATGTAGCATCTACCTCTCCACTTTAAAAGAATGCAAACTTATATTTTAATATTTAAAAAAAATGTGATGGTGATTAAATTGGTTATGCTGCAATAAAACCGTTTATTATTCCTTGTTAGTCTTTTTTCTCTTAGTTGAAACACAATACTTTGTGTTACATTTTGGCAGATATGAATGCCACTATTTCAAGTGCAAGAAGAGTAACCTCCAGAACATATTATAAATTGGCTAGCTTCAGAATAGGGGGAGATGATTAGATTGTCGAGTTTCCTGCTGAGTGGTACATGCTTGTTTTGTAATACTGTTTTATGAGTCAGAGATTCAAACAGAACATGTAGGTCCAATTCAATACCTCAGCATTGTTGATCTGCTTTTTATTGATTTTTTCATCTGCTCGAATCTAGAATTCTTGGTAGGTTTCAGGAATGTTGTGGCCAAAGGTTGCTGTGGAAGAGTTTTAATTAGAAATGCATTGTTTTCCCTGAAATATGGTGAGCCTTGTTGCTGTTTGGGGGCTTCACTTTACTGTATTCATGAGGTAGGACCTTTTTCATCAAGGAAAGAAGTTGCCTTTGTGCAAGGCAAAGTTAGAGTAATAAGAGTTTATAGATTTTGTGTCTTAGCATCACTGAAGACAGCAACTTACCCTGTATACGATTGTTTCATAGACAGGTAAACAATCTCATATTAAATAGGGAGACATGGTACCTATACATTTTGAACCCAGTATTTGCCTGATCTGTTTTTCTTAGCTTTTCTGTTTTATAGTACTAAATAATTATCTAATGACAGTTGGGGAGAATATTGCTAAGCATTTAAGTGCCATTTGAAATCACCACCTAAAAACCAGTTATATTTCCTTTTTTATTTCCATCTTATCATTGCCTCTTAATTTTTCTTCAGGATCCACTGAACAGAATACAGTGACATTGTAAGTGGGTTGTACTTCCTCACATCAGTGGCTTGTTAATGCCGTTCATTAATCTAGAACCCCGAGCTTGTTCAAAAATGGTTAGATATTCCATATTTCCATGGAGTTTTGGGGAAGGGTGACAGCTTACTTACAGCTTCTGCAACCAGACCCCGGTGGTTGTCATGTCATTTTTAATACTGATAAAATGGAAGGGCATGCACATGAACTTGGAGCCTTTGAAGGCAGGAAGAAAGGTTCAGTGGCACACACATACAATGTACACAGCCATTCTATCACCCTGTGCTGCACTGGAACAAATCAGTCCTTTTGTGTTTGTTTACCTCCCTGTTTGCTTTCTGCACCTGGCAGAGAATGAATTCATGTCCAGGAGCAAGCTCTTCTTCTAGAGAACTCAGATGCTGCTGCCAGTAGAACTACCAGGTCCGGCAGCCCTAAAGCATATTTATTCTAGGAGACCAGTTAGAGCTGACCCAAAGTGCTTAAACCCCTAGACCACAAGGCATAAATACAGTTCTTCCCTAAAGCAGCAGCAACAGCTGCTGCTTTTTATCCATTAGCTTCAATGTAGCTTTGTAACTTCAATGCAGATTTCTCAACTCTACCATGATTTCAAGTGCAAGACACAGATTAGTGACTAAATATTTGGGAAAAAGTTATTGTGATCAAATAATTTAGAAGCCAAATTTAAAAGAAAATGGCTACAAACAGAGAAGGCATCTCTGACATTTTCAAAGCCAGACCTTTTACTGTGTTTACTATAAGAGATCAACATTTAAAGTTTTTTCTTTCTTTTTTCCTCAGTGATGATATGGAAAAGAGAATAACTGATTCAGCATTGCACTGGGGGTTAAAAAAGCCAAGATTCAGACACAGGCTTCCAAATCTCAGAACAGTTCATTCTGGTCCTTCATGGGTCAAGGTTGTGGAAGGCCTTCAGATGGTGTTGTCCAGTGGAACTTTCTGCGATGGTGGAAACATTCTGCTTTGCACAGTTTCATATGGTGACCACTAGCCACATGTGGCCAGTACAATTGAGGAAATGAATTTTAAATTTTAAAAAAATTTTTAAACACTCTAAACAATCAAATAGGTTTCATGGCTACTGTAATGGATTATCTCAGCTTTAGCATCATAATAGCAAAAATTTTAACCTTTATTTATCCTAAGTTTTTCTGGGTCACCTTCAAAGAATGAGCATAGAAAGATGTTTATTAGTAAAAGCAGTAATATGTTTTTCTTCAACTATAATACTTTATTCTTAAGCCTTTAAGTATTGCTTGTGGAAGTAAATGGCTAAGCTTGTTAATTTATAAGACAAAAGCCTCGGTAGTATTTACATATTATCATTTATGACTGAAAGGACAGATGAGAGTGTGTGTTTGTGTGTGTGTGTGTGTGTGTGTGTGTGTGTGTTAATTATCTCTGCTCAGATGTGCACACATCCAAATGTTTGGATATAGACCAAACATCCAAGCTCTTGACCATTTTTTTTTCATTCAAATATATTGAAATTATTTAAGCCATTTGCTGTTGTTTTTTTTTTTTTTTTTGCCAAAATTAATGGAACTGGGTCAACTAGGCCAAAATTTGAGTTTTTCTTGGGTTCATGTCAAGAAAGTCCTATAATCAAAGTGCTATGCAAACACTCAGAGATGTTCACAGGCAGGGTGATAATCACACCCACTTAAGGATCTATGCTGCCTTCAATACAGACGTGTAACCCCATTAACATTAATAGGACTTACGCTCACATATTGATGGAGAGTGAATCCCTAATTAGCAGTAAGAACTCTTAACACCCCCACTGTGATAATACCTCCGAAAGATTTTAATGTCGCCGTGGTAATAGGTGCATCTTAAAAAAAAAAAATTTAAACAATGCAGAAGTTGGCACACAATCAAGCATGTGATTTATATACCTGTATCTGTCACAGTTTCTATGCTTTTACTAATGGAATCTGGGCCAGAATCTGCTAAGAGCTGGTAGAAGAGACCCTTCTTTTTCATTTACTTAAGGAACATGAACGTTTCTCTCGTGCAAAGAGGAAAGTCACTTGTTCTCTTTTCTACCCAGGATGGTAATTATTCTGCACAGATTTGTAGATTTCAGTGAAAGACTAATATTTAAAGCAGTGGCCTTTCATCCCTTTTAGAATGTAATATGTAAATAGGATCTTCATTGGACATGGTTTGGCTCCTCTTGGTAATGGAAGGGACATGGATTGAAGCAAGGAGCTTCCTGTCCACGGCAGTGCGTTATTGATGAGCTGGCATTTGCCCTGTGGCCCTCCCAGAGGATTGCTTACATCTATTACTCACACACATCGATTGGTTAATTTGATAATTCTATCACCAATCGGCTGGTGTCTGACCTTTCGCCATGGCAATGATGGCAGGCTCTTCATTTTTACATTGCAGACCAGTTAGATTGACCTTTTTGAGGAGAATGTCAAGGCATCCCTTGATCTTAACCTGTCACTATATTTGTTAGAACTACACTGTCCCTTAACCTTGATTTATGGTATTTCAGCACTCAGGGTATGCATTTTGTTTGTTTTAAAAATTCCATGTAAGGTATGTGGATCTGAGCAGGGGCGCTCTACAATTAAAGTTATATTCTCACTGCAGGAGCTCTGTGCTCAAAAATCATCAGCTGCTCTGTTTTTCTTTCATTTGACAAGTCAGTTTACACTTCCCAGGAAACTTCTCATAATCATTTTGATGGCAAATTGAAATGCAATTCCGGTTTTTGTGGTTGTTTCGTGTATTTGCTTTCTTTCACCCCCTCACAAGTTGATGAAGCTGGCTAGACCTCTTTAAATACTTCCTGAAAACCAGGGGAGGTATTGTGGCAAAGTGCTGTTTCCTCTCATAGTTTTTTCATTCTTTTTTCGCTCTCCTAATTTATACTCTTGCCAGAGGGAAGAAATTGTCTTGTCTATGTGCTGCTCCTTGGGGAGCAATACAAGGGCATCGCTTTGTGACATCGAAACGGTAGATTTGCTCTTCAGCTCAACTAGAGGCAGAATGAAAGGGAACTTTCTCACCGATCTTTCTGTGTGTGTTTGTCCACCCACACGTTGTGTACACGAGAACACGTGTGCGTCTTTCCAGGCGTGCTTTGTGTTACCTCAGCTTGGTGCGAGAGGCAGAGAGATGGTATGGAATTAAGGCTCTGTCGAGATCCAGCTGAAAACAGAGGGAGGAGCTAGCCCCTTTGCTTCCCTGTGACTAAAAAGCAGCCAAACCAATTTCACTAAAATTTAGTAAAATAAAAACTGTGCTCCCAGGATGAGAAGTTGCATGCCAAATTTCAGCCTGAAGCGAATTTAAATGGCTGAGTTATAAACCTTTCATAAAGGATGTTTTGTCACTCACTAAAGATAAAAAGGCTCCTTTTTTTGAAAAGGAAATTATCTAGGCACATAGTCTTTAGCGGGGATTGTTGCCATTTATTTAAAGAAAACACAATTTTAAATGACTGGGTTTTGGAGGACTGAAAGCAGCAACTGTGTCTGAGCAGTAATTATGTTTCATAATTTTGTTTAGCAAGTATTACATATTATATGAATAGCATCATCGTAAAAATGATTAGCATTCATACTATGCAAAATTCTGCATATTAAGAGCTCCACTGTAGTGTCCTACATACAATACATTGTAATAGCTCCAAATTATATTGTGTCCGTGGAGCACTCTGTCCCTCTGCACTCTCTACAGCCCAGCTCCTTGCAGGGGCTCAGAACAGGCCTCAGCACCTCAGCAAGCACCAGGAGGATGGAGTGCTT
Organism: Urocitellus parryii; assembly: GCF_045843805.1. NCBI lineage: Eukaryota > Metazoa > Chordata > Mammalia > Rodentia > Sciuridae > Urocitellus > Urocitellus parryii. Next base: position 45,595,217 of record NC_135536.1, read on the forward strand.
CCCAAACAGCCTTAGTAGAACACCTACCACTGAAGCAACAGTTTCAACAGTGGTACTATGTGTGCTGCAAATATTGCATAATCCCTGCGGGTCTTGATATGTCCACTTTGTCCATGTGCCTGTTGTGTGAGACCACAGAGTAGGCCAGGCCCTCCACAGATGACCCCGTGGGAAGGAAGTGACTTGTGCATCATCCAGTTTCTGTCTGAGGGCTTGTGTTTGGAGCCTGGGTGTCTAAAAACAAGTTGCCTCCCAGATTTCTGATGGGGCTGTGAAGCTGGAATAATGATGTTTCTGCTGGGGAGCCCCAGAGAAGTTGGTAAGGGGACTGGGTGCAAATCTGTACCTATATAGATCCAGCCTCTGAGGGAGATTCATTCTGAATTGTAAAATTTCAAGGGTGAGAAACATTCTTATGCAATAAAAGCTGGTTGTTGCTCTACTATTATTTTAAAACACGGGATGCCTGTTTTCCTAATTTAATAAGTGAAAAATTAATATTATACATACACATGTAGAAAGAGACTGCTGTGATGGGTTAAAGAAGTTGTGTAATCACACGAAAAAAAATTACAGGAGCAAGTCATTGACACTGTAGGAAAAACTTTGAACAAGTGACTATATGCATGCAGTCAAAATTTACTTAGACATTTAACTTCCCTGAAAAATATTATCAAAAAGAGCACGATGTCCAAACTTTATTCATTTCCAGAATCAGAACTCGGAGATTATTAGGACCCTTTTAATTTGATTCTATAAAGGGTCCCCAGCAAAAAAATTGAAGACTAAATTCGAGAGCTGTTAGTATACTACCTTTCTTTTGTGAATATCCTTCAAATCCTTATGAATTTCAAGCTTTAAACATTTTTTTTAAAAAGGAAGAGGATAAAACATATTTAGACCCCCATATTCCCACAGTGCTTAAACATACAGCTTCATTATAGTACCCCAGCCAAGGGAGGAGAGAGAAAAATGGTCTGAGATGGCTTGGGAGCTGCAGCACACTTAATGGCCAGGTAAATCCTCAGTAACCTGTGGCCAGTGACCACATGAAGCTGTTTCAGCATGGCTTTTGATTGGACTGTGCCTCTGGGTTTACTGAAACCTGGTATTTACTCCTGGGGCAGGCTTTTAACCAATTATAACAGAGACCTTTTAATCGGTTATTAATGATGCACTTCCCTCCAATATTAGTAGCGATATGCGTGGGCTAAATAGTACCCCGCACTCTCAAACTTGTGGATAGTTCTGCTGTGTGGATGCTTGCTTTTTCACTTCTCTTGGTTTCTTACAACTTCTGTTTATCTCAGACAGCCTTCTCACAGTGAGGCATAAAAAGAAGAATGTCTACTCTCTGTTTCTTTTTCCTCTGCCCAACTCCAATGTCTGTTTTGCTTCTGTCTTCCGGAGTCTGAATAGAAGAAAATAAAGGAATCAAGGGTTCATTGCATTTCTCTTACATTCTCCCCATTGTTATTGCCCTTCCTCACTGATTTCTTATGAAACTGAGGCTTCAGGGTTACAGTACCATATACAAGACAAAAAACAGAAGGGAGTTTTAGAAAGGCACCTAACAATTTGGTGTCCAGCAATCACCAAACCATACATAACCAATCAAATCCACAGAGTTGGGATTTTTCTTTTGAGAAATGCAGTACCACATAAGGGAGGTTTATTTTTAAAATCTAGGAAGTGGGTGAAAAAAAAAGGGCCTTTAAGAATAGCAAGTAGTGGGCTGAGAATATAGCTCAGTTGGTAGAGTGCTTGCCTTGCATGTACAAGGCCCTGGGTTTAATCCCCAGCACCGCTAAATAAATAATTAAGAATAGCAAGTAGTGGCATTTTTAGTAGGAGGCTTGGGTATCTCTGAATGTAAAGCCACACAAATTTCCCTTTAGGATGCCTTTCAAAAGTAGTTTCTATGTGCTAAAAAAGAAAAAAGAATGAAAAAAGAAAAAAAAAAGATAAGGTACCAGAGAAAACCCTTAGCCTGCTTTTCCACATCTAATCAGGGCAGCAGAACCATCTAGAAGTTGGTACAGGTGAATCAGTCATGTTTCTAGTGACATGAGCATGACCCAACATGACCAGCATAAGACACATTTCTGAGACCATGCTGTCATTTCCTTTAAGAATTGCTGAAGGGGACGATGGCCTCATTCATAGAAACGCTAGGCAGACTTCTTGAGATGGGATTCTTGTCCGACCTGGATGTTTGTTACATTAACTTTTTTCAACTTTTTAGTTGTGAGCTAGAACTTTTTGAGGCAAATTTATGTGGGCAAGGTAACACCAAGCAGAATTTCTTGGTTTGGGTAGACTATTACTTCCAAAAATGTTTCACTTGTAACAAATCTAAACTAGGTTTATATGTAAACCATGGATAGAAGAAGACATTCAGGCCATAGTAAGAGTTGAAGGGTCACTATGAGGTCCTTTGGCCTGAAGAATATTCAACAAAAATGGCTTGAAATATTTCATAGGAATGGAGCCATTTCCTTGCTAATTAGAAAAAATTTTTAAAATATCAAATACACATTTGATATTTAAATTATTTTGTGATTCTGATATTTAATGTGAGCTACTAGAAAATATATCAATATGTACTTTGTTTCCTTAAAAAATAATTCTTATATGTGAATTAGAGGTGATGTGCTAAACATAACCCATTTGTCCATCATCAGAATTAGAAATTATTTTAATGAAGGTTTTCTTTGTGTGGAAAAATAAAAAGTAAAGCAGAGGATGTCTGAAGACTGAAGTTAACAATAAAAGCAGTTATATCTCTCTTTATAGTGGTTACCTAAAAGGTTAGTAGCTTGGCAATACGTATTTTGCATAATCTATAAATAGCTTGATTTATTATCTCTGAGGGGCAATAGTATTTGAAGGTGAATTTGAAATTCACAGCTGCTGTTCTCCTAAAAGTTTACCATTTTCTCTAAAGTTATTTTATAAAATAATATGTTCTACTAAATATTTATTGCAACAACAACAGCAATACAACATGTTGCATCTTTCCTGTTAAAACTCTCTCTCACCAGCCTTTATGAATACTACCATTTGGTTTCTTTCTGTTCCTTGTTTTATATTGGTCTCCCCTCCGGCATCCATGTTTCTTGAGCCTGGGAAAACAGCCCCTGTGCTGAGATTTCAGGTTCATGACTGGGGTGTTAATAGTCCTGAGTTGTTTCTGAACCTCCGCAGCAGGTAGAGCCTGCAGCAGCTCCAAGAAGAAAAGCAAGCTCTCGGAGGCGCTCCTTCAAGGCTCAGGATGTCCATGTTTAACTGCTGTTTTGGACTGTCACATGCTAGGTGTTAGTCTTCACAAAACAGAGGTAATTGTATCTGAAACTTCCTCTAGAGCACATTTATATTTTAAAATATAAAGTATCTCACTATTCAGGAAAGGAACAAGTAACTAAATCCTCTAATGAGCTCAAGTGTCATTATTTCATATAATTCATTCAGTTACTCTCCATCCAAAAATTAAATTCAATCACAAGAGTAGTATAAGAAAATAAAATATTATTTATGGGTTCCCAAATCTACAATGGCATTAAAATGATTTTTGCCTATTCTAACATCACAGGAAGAACGGACTAAAAGTCTGTTAAATCAAAAGCAACTGACTGCTAGGAGTGGTGGGAATATTGGGGTGATAATCCACCAAAACTCATTCTTTTTGGTTTAGTTTTTGTTTTCTGCTTCTGATCTTTACTTCTCATTTACGTGTATTTTTACCCTCTCTCATTTTTAAAAACACTTTATCTTTCTCCTCTCTTTTTCTTCCTTACCTCTGTCAATAGAGAAGGATCTTTTCTTTCTATCAGTTCCCTAACATTTAAATCATTCAAATGGAGGTTTCTAATCATCTCTTTTTTAATTTTAATTTTTTTATATATATTTATGTATTTGTGGTGCTGAAGATCAGACCCAGGGCCTTGGGCGTGCTAGGCAAGTGCTGCTGAACTCTACTCCCTTGCCCCTTTGATCATCATCTTAATTGTTAACTAAAACTTAGTTCCTGTTCTGTTTTGCAGTATGAAGATCTCTGTTCTGATCTGCCGTCTGGTCTGTGTTCACTTCTAAAGGAGTCTTCGTTTCATCTTTGATTTCATGAATTTTTAAGTGATACAGAAATATTGTACACACTTATGGGATACCGCATGATGTTTTCATGCGTGTTTATGTTATATGATATTTAAATCAGGTTAAACATATGTATCTCCTCAATCTAGCATTTCTTCATGGTAAAATATTCACAATCCTTTCTTGCTTTCTGAGGTATACAGTACATGGTCACTATCTCTAGTCACTCTACGGTATAGTACCACACTAGAGCTTCTTTCTCCTGTCTAACTGTAACTTAGTGCTCGTTGACCAATTCTCCCCCACGGCACCCTCCACCTACTCTCTGTGTTTTCCATAAATACCATTTACTTTTGACTTCTTTGAGATCAACTTTCTAATATTCTGAATGAGTGAGATCATGTGTGTTTTTTCCATTAGCCCAAATAAAATGGTTGCAAAGCTAAGTTCTATCTTTGTTTTCTAGAGAATTCCCCCCATATTGGCTCCTTTTCTATGTCTTCCTCATTCCTTTTACCAAGTGAACAGTTGTTTTCCTTTTCAACATGTCTTGTTGAATTCTTCTCTTTACTGATTTACCATCTCAAAGTCTCTTTCCTTAAATCTATGGAATACCATGTGGTAAAAGATCCCAGCTTCCTGATTGTCATCTTTCAGTACTATTCTGATAACTTACCATGAGCTGTCCCCAACCCATAAAAGCATCTACCTCTTGTCAGTTTCTGTTCTGCACATTGAGCCACCGCCCCTGGGGTCTTGATTGAATTAAGATCATCTCATCCAGAAATTATAGAAACTTTCAGGGACATGGAGTGTCTAACATACTCCAAACTCAGCTGCTTACATAGCAACTACACCATTTATACTATCGGCACCACTATCTTTACCATGAGCTATAATCCAAACAATTACTTCAAATAATATAATCAGGTATGGCAGCATACACTTGTCACCCAGCAGCTCAGGAAGCTTAGGCGGGAGGCAGGAGGATCACAAGTTCAAAGCCAGCCTCAGCAACTTAGCAAGGCCCTAGCAATTTAGTGAAACCCTGTTTCAAAATAAAACATAGAAAGGGGGCTAGTGATGTGGCTTGGTTGTTAAATACCCCTGGGTTGAATCCCTGGTACCAAAAATTAAAAAATAAATAGATAATAGAATGTATTAAACTCTCTGAAGATTGATATTCTGTAAACTTTTCACAGCTATCAGAATAGAGCCAGTAATGTCCATAAAATCATGGACATGGTAGAAAAAAAATGTCAATTAAAAACCTAAAAGGAGTTGCTTTTGTCTTCCTAAAGAGATAAATGAGGTATTTACAGAGCCATTTAACAATATTTACAATTATAACAACACTTGCTGGGGTACATAATGTAATACTGTAATTTTAGCCACATATATTTAAATGCCTTGCATTTCCATGCCAGTTGAGGCACTTACTAACTCAGAGACAAAATATTTATAATGTCTATAGTAACATTCAGGCCTTAGAACATTATCTTTTAAGAATTAGAGATAATGTATGAAAAACATCATACACGTGGAAGTTGCTCAATAAATGATCAGAAAAGATAGGATGACACCTTTGGATTCTGCAGCTGTGGTGTGTTCAGTATAACCCACCGACACAGACCCTCTGCAAGCCATGTTGTGCTGTTCTTTGCTCTGGAGTAAGAAAGGACATGGCAATGGGGAAAAGCCTTACATCCTCTTATATGGTTTATTGAGTCTCATTACAAATGTGATTCTTTTTTTAAAAAAAAAAAATGCATGTTCCAGAGAGCCTGATGAGAAATGTGACTTGACGCATGGGAAAAAAATGTGACCCTTGCCAGAAAAGATGAATTGAAGGGAAAGCTGAAGGAGGGCAATTACTCCCAACTGAATCTTTTTTCCTATTCTGCTTTGTTCATCCTTTTTCTTTACCTTTCATTTTCTTCCTTTGAAGGAACAATTTATGTTTGTGTACAAATAAACATTCATAACTCAACTGTAAAGGACTAATTGTTCTGCTAAAAGCTAGTTGGTGGAAGTGATACCTAAACATTTTTAATATGATCTCATGAACAACAGTCTTATCCATAAATTATGTTATGTAGATATGAATACAGTGTTCAAAATGAATATCCATCCACAATTGCATTTACTGTCACCCACACCACATTGGATATTGACCATTGCTTCTAAAATTTTCTGTGCAGACAGTATGGAAAATTGAAGTAGCCCTAATATCTCAAGTCTCATCTTTTTTGGGGAGTCGGGTGGGGATGAGCTACCAATGAATCTTGAGTTGCATCCTTGATCATAAATGAGAGCCCAATTATATGTAGCAGGAATTGAGCAGGCTACCATCTTGAATTCCTCTGTAGACTGACTTACATTGCCAGGCCTTTTTTCTTATGTTGTGTGTTATTGTGCTTGGCAGAAGGTTTTTATATTGCATATACTTTGAAGACTTCACAAATACCATAGGATATGCAATGCATTTACAAAACTACCAACAATAAAAGCTGGCATGAGCTTTAAGAAATGTGATTCCCAAGACTTTTATATTTCTAATCATATGCAGAACAAACTGGTTTACTTAGCTTCCTTGGCATATGGGATGGAAATTCTCTAACAGTCCCTATGTAGCATTTTAAATTGTCTGGCCATTTCAAAGGGTAACAGCCCTTCTGCAGTGGAATTAAATGAATTAAATTGTTAAATGTAAGTAGAGGATTTTATGAATTCATATATTTTTCTTCAATTCCCTATTCAGAGTTGGATCTTTCAAGACTGATTTAAACGAATACTTATTCAGCACCTACTATATGTTAGCAAATTTTTTGGCCATCAGGAAACAATGGTGCAAAATAAAAGTCCTACAGAGTGATTCTTAGAATCTTTTGGTTACAGATAAGTAAGTAGGCAATTGCAATTTATGCTATGATAGCAGAGGAATAGGATGTTGAAGGGTCCTCTGAGAGGAAAACCCAGTAACCCACACTTGGAAGAAAGCCAAGAATTGCAGGGGAAGAATGGAATTAAACAAAAGTGGAATAAGAATGTTTCAAACAAAGGAGAGAATGTATGGGGAAACAAGCAATAATCTATGTTTCTCTCTCAAATAAATTAAATATTTTATCCAAATATTTGCCTTCAATGCATGATGTAAAAATTATGGAAGTTTGGCAAGAATACCAAGTTAACGTGCATAGCAGTTACTTAAGTTTCATGGTCCCAGCATTCTCAGTAATTTTGAACTGGGAATGTGTTATTCCTGTATCAGGAATACATATCAGAAAGTAAAACATTAACACTAGAAGCTTCATATTTATTAATGTGTCAGAACTATAACCTGTAGCTAAAATTGGTGGCTTGATATAAATATTTAGCCACATAGTAGGTCTACAATTAATGGTTGAAAGTTGAGAAACATTGGGTACTCTTAGAGAAAAACCCAAGTTTCTTTATTCCAACTTTAGCAATCTGTTTGATACCCTACAGACATGTTCATCAGAAAGTTTTGAAGAATGCCCACTTGCTAGAAATTCACATGAGGTAAAATAACATATGAGTTATCAAAGGTCTTTCAGCAGAACTGGGATTAATTTCCATATCCCCCAGGAGCCCATCTGCACTCCCTTATCACACAAATGGAATTTCAGTATACGAGTTAAAAATTAGTTTCCAAAAATTAAATTAAAAATAACTCAGCCATACTCAAATCAGCGAGATTTATTTGTCTTATTTGTTGGCTTATTTATTCAAAACATGGAAAAAGAATACATTTTTCAAATTAGAAAATTTATTTCATGTCACCTGAATGTCAAGGATACACACTTCAACGTATACACACAGTTGTGTCCAGGTGACTGATGTCCAGTGGCCTCCAAGATGACTTATGGTTGTCCTGTACCTCCTCTCTTCTCTGACTCCACTTCCTGATACCGTCTCAGTTATCCGTCCTCCTCTGGCTCACTGGCCTCCTTGCTGTTGAAATATGCCAGAGTAACCCTTCTTCAGGACCTCTGTGTTACCTTTCTCTCTTCCAGAGTTCTTCCCACTGCCTCCTTTCCATGTTCTCTTTCTTTCTTGAGCCTCTTGATCAAATGGTATCTTACAGTAGGATTTCTCTGACTACCCAGTATAAAGACCAAAATGTCTTCTTACTCTGATGCCCTGCCATATCCTATCCTCCTTCTTACCCTGATATATTTTCCACCATTTCCTTTATTGTCAACTGAAATCCTGCATATTTACTTAGTTGTTTATTACCCGTCTCTCCAAATCAGATACAGGCTTTTAAGGGCAGGAGTTTTACCTGTATTGTTTGTTGCTCTATCCCCCAATCCTAGAGAGAGCTTGGCACATAGCTGGTGCTCAGTAAACATTTGTTGAATGAATGGTTGCTCACTACAGAAGCTTGAGATATCATGCCATTTTTAATTTTTGTTGTTGTTGTTGTTGTCAATGGACTTTTATCTTATTTATTTACATGTGGTTCTGAGAATTGAACCCAGTACCTCACATATGCTAGGTAAGCACTCTATCACTGAGCCATAACCCCAGCCCCATCATTCCAATTCAATGTATAAATATATGACATTCTACAATCCATGATGCCATGTATATACAAGTGAAAGATACTAAGTGATTAAGTGAAAGGATAAGGGGAAGATTCTTTCCTTATATTTTACATTTAAATGTATGAGTTTTTTATTTATATGTTTGTTTTTATTATATTAAACACTCTCCACTAAATATTAACAAATATATGCTGGTTACTACATCACTGTCTGTCATTTTTCTATACCAACCATTTTCCACTAAATAAAATAAACCTACAGATTCTGTTTTGATATAGTCGACTAACAGCTATCCAGTGTATACTAGGACCAGAAGCCACATGCTACGCATTCACTTAACCTTGCATTTTGGTGATCATAATGATCATCGAATATTTTTGGACTATCCCATGGTGAATATCACAAGGAGAAAAATTTATATCAATGTACATTACTGCATAGGAAGGTAATCTCTCACTTTCTTTGCCATACTTGAAGTAGGCACTGCATGTTCTGTGCTTTCATTTTCTTTGCACTCTAAAAGTTCTTATTCCTCTTCTTGCTGACTTTGAAGTTATTTCATTATTCACTTTCTCAAAATCATCATTAATCATTTGTCATCCAGATGTTATCATTTAGAGTCTAATCAGGCCAGATGATATCAGCAATAAACTCAAACTTGGAAAAGAAAATCCATCCTGTTCTTTGAGGAGTTATATGAAGAGTTGTCTATACCTTGTCACGTGAAATGTCATGGGTCTGAGATGGACTTTGATGTTAATTTTGTGGAATTTTAAGGAGTGTGTTAGGTTCCCCCACTTTCACCCAAACATGTAAAGAGTTCTGGTGTACTTGGGAGGTTAGCCCAAATACGGAATGTAAGGCTAGAGTGCAATGCTTTGGTTACCAGAGAGAAATTAGTATAGTCATGTGTCAGTGAACAATTAGTTCTGAGAAATATATCATTAGGTGATTTTAGCATTGTTCAAACATCATGGAGTGTACTTAACAAAACCTGGATGGTACAGCCTGCTATACACTAGTGGTGCAGCCTGTTACTCCTAGAAAACAAACCTGCACAGCCTGATACTATACTGAATACTGTAGGCAATTGTAACATGGTGGTATTTGTGTAATCTAAACATGTCTAAACATAAAAAAGGTACAGTGAAAATGCTAGGTGGCAGAACTTTCCACCTCCACTCTAATCTTGTGGGATCACCTTCGTATTTGTGCTTCGTCATTGACTGGAACATCGTTTTGCAGTAATGACTAAAGAGGAAAAATGTCTTGTCACAGAATTTCCTGTTTTTCCCCCTTTGTATTTCTAGTAATATCTCTTCATGATTAAATAGAACTAGAAATGAATACCTTAGACTGCCATCTTGTGTGAGAACTAAAAGAACTGGACATTGAAGTAAGTATTGAAAATTTCATGTCTGTTCATTTGTGGCCAGTGAAACCAGCTCAATATTTTCAGTCCTTTTGATCCTAAAGACATCTACTCCCTCCTATTCTATTCTCTGAAATCCTCACTGTGGTTTCTTTCCAAGCATAGTCAGGTTATTGTTTTTACTACCTACTTAACAATAGAAGACTCTGTGTTTTCCTTTTCAGATGGAATTCCAATTCAGTGTTAGCCTTTTTCCTTCATTCTAGAACATGACCTGACCATGGAATATGAAATTTCTTTTCAATTTTTTAGGATTCCAATTATCTGGTTCTCTCTGTGAATTTTTTCTTGCTTTCTTTGTCTACTAAATATCAAGATTTACTTCGAGAGAGTTATTTTTTCTATGTCTGTTCCATTCTTTTTTGCTTCTGATTTTGCATATAGATTGTTTTGTACTTTGTCTTTTCTTGTTCATAGTGCACACACACACACTTTTCTGGTTTTGATGTATAATTAGATTGAGATGTGAGGGATCTGTGTCATTTTTGTAAAACGAAGCCTCTCCTTCCCTATTTCCATCAAACTCTGAGAGGTTTATGTTGCTGCCAAGGGACTCTTCCATGAGAGCACTCAGCTTGCCATGGAAAAGTTTGCTAAGGTTTCATTCAGCCTCCTAGTCTCCATAGCAAATAATATTGCCATTGTCCCTCCAGGAAGGAGCAGCTTGCATTTAGGTTCCTGTATTTCCCATGTTATGGCAAAGCCAGCAAAGAAGCCTTCCCAGCCAAAGGAGCAGAGTAAAATTTACAAGCAGTTTTGTTGGGCAAAGGAGCCAGCTGCACACACAGCTCTTGTTATTTAATTCAGAACAAAATCATATCTGTTCTTACAATTACGTGACACATCATCACTTCCAGATACATTACCAAGTGGCTGCAGAGGTGAGGCCTGCATTCCCTTCAGAACCTGGAATGAGAAAAGTGGTACCGAAAAAGGAGCATAGAGTTATATTAAGTAAGATGATATAAATTTGAGGAGGGAGAGCCAGCCAAGCCCAGGTTGATTCAACATGCTGTTTTATGCCATGTAAATCCAAAAGCCTCCAGAAAGTGTCCTTCCCTTTCACTGAAAAGTGCAAATAACTCTGGAGAGAATTCACAGTATCCAGGAAGTCAACACACACACACACAAAAACCACAGAATAAACAGGTTGGCCATTGTCCTCTGATATCCTCAGAGGGACTCTGTAATTGCAGAGGCTGCCAAAGGCCAGGAAGGGGAGAGCAGTGGAACACTGGTACTGGCTGTATGAGAGTGTAGACTATCTTTAAAAGGTACATTTGGTTGCTGTCATGAACCACATAATTTCCTAGGCTTCCCTTAATTCCGGCTGAGAGGAGAAAAATCACATCTAGAGGGGATCAGAAGACTGGGTGTGTACAGGAATCTAAAACCACAGCCATTTATCTGGCCAGACTTGGGCACACTCTCAGCCGTGGGTGTTTGTTCATTCATTGTTGGGCCAATGGGAGCCCCTACTGCCTTGGGTTCTGTGTTGCGGGAAGGTGGGATGATTTTACTGATTGAGGAGGTCATGGCCTGGTTGTCCATCTAGGGAAAGAAGTGGGTTAGCTCAATTTAACCTTAAAGGGTTTTTTGATTTTTTTTTTAACTGAGACTATGTCCTATACATAAGAGAAAGGATTCTGAAGTCTTAAGGATGTGGCACGAAAGGCATCATTATTATTATTATTATTATTATTATTATTATTATTATTATTATTGATTCCTAATGATATATTGCTTTGTGTTCTCTCTCAGCAAATTATCTTATGTTAGTGACTCCTTTGTTTTTATTTAACTTTTTACATTTTAATATCTGATTTCACCATTCAGCATGTGAACTCTTCAAGAGTAAGGAGGAAAGAGAACTAAGAACTGGAAGGGACTCTGGCAAACATTTGGCCTACTTTTCTCTTCCTCACCCATCCCATTTTACAGATGAGAAAACCGAGTGCTCAGACTTGCCCTGATTTGACCATTAATTGGTAGGAGACAGAACTGAAGCCTGAATGTTAATTTTTATTTTATTGTCCTCCTCAACTCTCTCTTCCAATTCCCTCGTGTGCAGAACAGTCATATAATTAAGGGTGTGGATTTCATGATCTAGAGATTCCAGACTGGGATGCCTGGGTATAAATTAGTTTCAGGGAGACCTGGAGGAGTAGGTTGAGATTCTTTGGGGCCTTGCACCATTTAATAGGTACTTGCCAGGAAGGAACATACTGACAAGATCACTGAACTAATGTTGAGAGATCTACCTTGAAACCATGATATTTGGGCATGATCCCTGTCAGTTCCTTCTGACTCTCTGAGCCTATGAGATAGAACCTATTATAGATAGCTCTATAATAGTCTGTAGCTGTGGTTGTTTGTCATTAGTCTATTCTGAGTCAAATTAGACTCAAAGAAAGAGGAGTTAGGATTCTTGAGTTAGTCTATATATTTAGTTTTAAATAGGACACATAGCGTCAAGTCCTAAGTCCACTCTCCTCAGCTTTTATATTCTGCACCTGTGTGTTCACACACTTTCCCTTCCCCTCCCTCCCCCCCCCCCCCGCACACTCCAGGTTAATACAAATCAGAAAGGTCTGACAAGGAGAGGGAGCTCTCAGGACATGCTCCTCCATAAGACTTTTGCAATTTCCAGCACAAGCTGGAGCAGTGCGATGTGGTGTGCGGTTGGAAAAGCAGTTTGTTCTCTGCTAATGATGGCTGTGGATTCTGAAATGAAGCACAGCAGGTGGGACAGTGGTACTCAATTTTCAAAATCTGTGCCCTAAAACATGTTTGCTTAAACCTTGTCTCCACCACCCTTTAGGGGCCTCCACATCCATCAAAACCAGACCCCAGGAAAGGAATTCAGGCTTCTATTTCTCACTACTGCTTTCACAATTGCCACTATGATTCAGAGGTTGTCTGGAAAGTTCAGTAGCCAAAAGTTCCCTCCTTCTCCCCAGAGCAAGAAATTAAATCACTTCCAGTTCCCAGGGGGGAAAACATTGGCTTTGCCCAGGTATCAACAATAACTTTGAAAAGGACATACAATTTCTCATAGCGATGACTAACAGCATTATGTCATATGGAATTCATTTTCTTGAAATAATACATGGGTAAAGTGTTAATATTGCTATTGTCTGCTTCTGAAAGCCATGAGTGAGGAAAGATATGTTGATGTTCTCTGCATGTTGGAAGATTTTAAACTTTTCAGGTTTAGTGGTGTTATCAATTCTTTGATTGATTGTGTAACCCAGGCTTACTGGCAAACCACCCCTGTCCCTTCTGATGTAAATGTCTGTGCATGACATAGGTTTATTAGAGTACTAATAAAGAATTTAGACTATTGTAAGGCAAAAGGGGCCCCCTTGGGCAATTGATGGAAGGTTTATCTGTTCTGCTTTACCAATGTACTAAAAACTCCTTTTTTTCTTCTTCTTCTTCTTACTTGGATGTATTTTGGTGTACACTTAGGCTGGTGGGAGTGGGGACAGCTAATGACCTTAGCTGAGCATTTTCTTAGGCAGACATGGCAGCTCATTCTGGTGGTTTCTTGTTGTTTGGTTTTTTAAGCTGGTGCTCAGTAGCTAGTATACCAGAAGCTCTCAGTTTCATAGTTCCTTTATTTTTTGAGTATCATTTCATTTTTTGTTCAAGAAGGTTTTCTGCCCTGTGTTTAGGTCCCCTGAGGCAAGCGGGGTGGGGTCCCTTGAGAGCAAGATCTCCCAGGAGAGATGCAGACAGCCAGTTGTGAATTCAACAGACTTTGCAGAGAAGCATCAGGGTCTTCAAATCCAATGCATTATCTTTCCATGTAATTCAATCACCTGTTATTTTATGGCTCTGTTTGATTTGATTAAAACCTCAGCAACCAAATCATTTATATTGTAAATTATACAACTTCCCGTTTTTATTCCCATCACTTTTGATCCCTTTCGGCAGGTTTCCCTGGATAATTCAATTACAAGCTGTTTTAGAAAAATTGCAATTTAATCAATAAGAAAAGGCCAAATTTCTGAACAAGATCAAGGGACAAAGCCACAAAAATCTCTATATATTTTAAAAGATACCTTTGGTGACTTTTTTGGAATGGTTTAGAGGATGTTATCATTGAATGTGCTGTTGTATTGTCTTTAGTGGCTACAGACGATACCCACCAGTTCCTTGTGCATCAAAAAAAAGTGACAGATAAAGACTTGACTAAAATGAACAGAGCCCTGCTCACTGATAGGCAGTGAGCTCTGCCAAGGATTCTAGGGGGAAATAAATAAAGCATCTGAACTTAAGAAAGGACAAAGAAATTGAAGCATGCTTTGGTAGCAAGAACACTTGTTATTGTATTTAAAAAATCCCCCATAGGATGTGTACTGTGATAGCAAATGAATGCTTTTGCTTGTGAAGAATTCTGCTTCCATGCTTCTCAGACTGTAGCATGGCTCAGAATCACCTGCAGAACTTGTTAAAACTCTATTACTGGGTCTGGATCTTACTCTGAGAAGTTCTGATTCTTTTAGGTCTGAGATAAAGCTGGTCCAATTTCCAGTTTTCCTGGATGCTGCTGGTCCACCCAGCATGGCCTGAGTGGCACCATTCTACATTGCAACGAATTTTGAACAGATTCCCTTTTATATTAGCTTTGTGTCATTTACCACTGTGGCAGAAAGAAGGCCTCTGCAGTAAGTGAACAGCACCAGCTTAAAGAAATTTTTAGTCCTCTTTTCTATGTTAATTTGGGTTCTTTTTTAGAACACTTTCAATACCATGTTAATTTCAAATCTTGGATCCAAGCTGGATGGCTTCGTGAGTTTGAAAATACTTTTTCACATCAGATTTGTAGAGCTTCTCTTTTCCAGTGAGGTCAGTATAGTCCACGACGCAGCAGGTTTTCCTGCCAACACAGAGAAGTGAAGAAATCCATTCAACACCCTAGGAAAGTTTTGTAGGACTCCACAATGTTCCCTGCTTTGATCTGAAACGAGATGAAGCTGACATTAGTCATGTATTTTTACTTTAGACAGCTACTTCCAGATTTGTCGGATCAAAATATCTTATAAATGACTCAAATGTTATAACAAATGGTTCAAACCTCATGGCATTTGTGGAAAACAATTTAATGGGGTCCCTGAGCAGCTACAGGATAAAGAAATTTGAGTTATGAACTCTAGCAGCATTTTGATGTGGGGTTTGCATTCTGGTGTGTCTCTGTGTGTACTAAGTATTTCTCTCCTTGTGGAAGCTTCTGGTTTCTTTTGTGGCAAGGTCAGAAACAAAAATGCCTGTATTTTCCCCAGCTCCTGTAGCTGGGCAAGGAATTTATTTTCTATATGTGGAACAATCTGTGTAGATATAATTCTAAATATTCTTCTAGAATTATAAAGAGGAAGCCAACTTTAAGGGACATCTAATTTAGAGCCCTTATTTCACAGACAAGAGGAAAAAAATCTAGTGCAGTGATTTTTATATGACCATATATTATAAAATGCTGTTTCTAATTCTAGAAAGATTTAGGAATTAATTCAGGGTAGGTTCCTTATGAAAAAGAAGTTGTTACCCTACCATGTTTGTGGTACTGTTGATCTCCTCCAAAATCTCTCACAAAATGTTTTATCTGAAATTCAGCAAAATCTTCCCAATTCAACTATCTGGTAGATAGTGGAACTTGGAAAAAGAGAAATTTGTTCTCTTCATCTGTTGGCAGAAGGATTGTAAGTTATCCAGCCATGCGGCGTCTAGGCCTGTTTTCAGTTTAACATGAAATTGATAAATATTTTTCATTCCAATATTCATGAGCTAAGTTTATGAGTCATTGAATTATTCAGATTCTAATGAGCACGTAGTGGATACTGCATACAGAATGGTCTCCAGTATCCTGCTTGTATCAAATTAGAGTTCTATTACAAGGTGGTCAAACCAAAACCACCATAATAATAAAAGCTACTTTTTTTTTAAGTACTTATGTGCCAGGCACTGTGCTAAGCACTTTTCTTTTTATTAATTGTCACTTCTGCCCTGTGAATGCAGTAGGTAGTGTTTTCATAATTTATATAATGCTATTAGTACTGTTACCATTCCCATCCTGCCAATGAACTACAGCTTAGGGAAGTCAAGTAAACTTGCCCAAATTCACACAGATAAGTCATAAAGCCGGGATTAAAAAATAGATCTTTCTATCATTCTAGTCTATTTTATTTTCACTAAACTCTGCTGCCTTCCAAAGGAGTAGAAAGGATTACGTTCTTCTGAATGAAGGGTTGGATACAGATATAAGCTAAGTGGGCAAGTAGATCCTTCCTTCTTGGGCCTTAGGATTTGCTACAGAGATGTCTGACAAAGAAACAGCTCACACTGTGGATACTTATGGGACTTATTATGAAAAGCCACTCTATCTTTTTAGTAGCCACAGTGATTGTACTTTTCCCATGGGGGTGGGGGTTTGGAAGGGGTGAGGTGGTTAGAACCAGTTGGAGAAGATGTCCTGCATGCCCAGGCTTGATGAAAAGCATGTATCCCAGGCCCAAGAGTAATTGTTTAAGAATTCTCCATCCTAATAAATTCATATCCACAGGGGGCCAATTTGAGAGATGATTAGGTCACAAGTGAAATGAGTTTGGTGGGCTCAGCACAATCCCCATTGGACATTAGTTCACTCACACGATCGCGGTACAGTTTTGTCCGTGTCTGCATTATTGTCTGCTTCTACTGGAGAAATGCTCAGAATTGAATTAACGAGGGGCTCCAGGTCAGCCTGAAGGTATGCAGAGGCAACCTGTGGTATGAGGAACAGTGCCTTGTCATCGGAGTTGCCTGTGGATGGGGCAGCTTGTCCCTCACCTCTGTCTCTAAATCCAACCTCTGGTCCCTCTCAAGTAGATGAACAGTGTGCTCTGTAAGTTTCCAGACTCTCAGCCAACTGAGGCTATCTCAGTCATAGATAAGAGCCCTGCCAGTTGTGCCTGCTTCACAATTAGGACAATTTAGATATGTGACCTTCACTGAAAATATTTTGATACCCAAATTGGTTATGTTGCTTCCCTTGGTGAATAGTCTTCTTTTAAACAGGCATAAGTAAATTGATTAGGAAGGCAAATCTGTTGAGATGTTAAAAATAATTTATCTTACCTAATCTCATCATGAAAGTTCCACAAAAATCAATAAATTAAATTTGAAATTATAACATTAAATAAGAAATTGTAATCATGAAATAAAACTTTGTCAAGTGACTAAAAGATCTTATGGTACCTTATTCTGTACACTTGCCACTCTATTGTAAGAACCTTTAAGATTGAACTGACATACCTGTGATTATTTAATTATATTATTATTACAAACTACTGGATAAATTACCTATTAAAGTTATTTTTAATCCAATTAAAATTGTGACAGTTCTGGTTGACTCAATTCAGTCTCCTTAAATCATCTGTAGGAAACACAGTAGAATACATGAAGTGTCCAACAGTTAACATGCTTTTGTGTAATATTTTAGAATAATCGATGTTTAAAGCCAAAAGGAACTTCCTATTTAGTCTAAATCCAAGTTATAAAGAAGAAACTGAGGTTCAGAGATAATAATTTGCCCAAGATTACACAGCTAATCAGTGACAAGAACCCAGGTCTCTTCATTTTTAGTTTTATTCTCATTTCATCAGGATGATTATTTTGACACTTTTTTCGCTATAATATGCATGTGTGCATGCACTCGAAGACACACACACACACACACACATACACGGTGACTATCACCATGCTCACCTCATTCCTCTAGGTTATATCCAGGCCTATATATAATATAATATTATATATATAATTTCCAGCATTCTGGTTAAAATTTCATCCCATCCCCTTCCACTTGGGAAAATATATTGAATAAAAATGAGTGCCATTATTATAAGGGTTATTTGAATGGACATATTTACATATATACATACATATATGCATGTGTATATGTATATGTATCACATATATTATATATAAAATCATAGGTACCATATATAATAAATATAATATTATGTATGTCATTCCTAGACATTGTTACTAAAACTTATTAATGATGTTCATTTATGACACTTCTGTTGGACCAGAGGTCTGTTACCTATAGCTCCTGCAGGCCAAATCCAACCTGCTGCCTGTTTTCATGAATAAAGTTTTAATGGAATGCAGCCATACCCATTGATTAAAATATTGCTGATGCCGCTTCCATGCTACAACAGCAGATTCGTGTAGTTGGACAGACCGTATGGCCTACAAATCATAAAATATTTACTGTTTGATCCATAACAGGAAATGCTTCCTGATCTCTACATTGGACCATTCTTTTGCTTTGTTCTCTCATTTTTAGCTACTCAGCTGTACTGGATACCACTGCTTATAAGTCCATCTTCTAGAAATTTTCCCAGGATTTATTGTTCTTCATGGATCTTGTCCCTCTTAAGAGTTTATGACCCCTTTTCTTTATGTTTTTAAACAACTTTATTTACATATCTCCAAAGACGTGGATAGTACATTAATAATGTTATTATTTAGTTGGTGACATAGATGCCTTACTGTGTGCTAAGTGCAAAAAAAATTGAATAGTAGTAATTAACCTTTATTTAACACTTTCCATGAGGCATGATACTCCAACACTCATATGTACACTTAGCCCTCACTATATCTGTGCTAAGTATGCCAAATAGGTATTTATCAAGCCCATCTTACAGATGAGGAAAATAAAACCAAGTATCCTTACATGAAGTTACACAGCTAATCATAGCACTTAGTAGCAAAGCTAGAATTTGACACAAGTCTTTTATCTCCAGGGCCCATGTGTTTAACTTCTCTTTGGTATGAAACTTAAATCATAAAGTAAGCTAGATATTGAAAGAGTTAGAAAATTTCTCTGTGAAATTCTTTCTCTTTGCCGTCAAGGACTGGTTCAAAGGAGGCTTTTGGATTTAAAAATGAGACAGGCTTCTTGGTCTGTTTTTATTCTTTCACTACTTGCTAAATACAAGGTTTCCTGTCTCCTCCACATGTCTTCCCAGTGGAAAGGACACGGTGTGGGATGGATTATAGCTACTTGATTCTTGCCTCTGGTGGGAAGAAAATATAACTAAGTGAAGAGAGTGGAGCTCCAGAGTCAGATGATCTAGATGAGGATCCCAGCTCTCCCACCTAATAGCTGCATGCCCTAGGGTAAGGTATATAACCTGTCTATGCCTTGGTTTCCACATCTTCAAGTGGCACTAGGATCTTAAATACCTGGTGGAGTTATTGTGAAACCCTTAGAAGAGATCTTGGCACATAGTAAACTCTTGATATTAATAAAAAAATGTGATAGTAGTTGTGACCAGGATGATGGTCATTAAGAATTATTATGTAGGATTCCTATAGAGTCTTACTAATTGCCCTGCCCTGGCTTGACTTTGGGGCTTCTTCAGAAGAGGGAGTGTATAGGTAAGGTGGCCAGTGACTTCAGGCAAAAAAAAAAAAAAAGTATTTCTGCTACCTAAACTCTCTCTGCTCTCGATATCCAGATCTTGGTCTCCAAGCATGGAAGTATTTAGCTTCCAAGACAGAAGAACTGGCTATATTGAATATTCCAGAGATAGTGAATAAATAAATGTTAAACAGTTTTGACATTGTTAGTAGCTTCTTGGATTACTTGTTATGGACTTTTCTGTGTTCACCAAAATACTATTTGGGGTTTGCTCCTACATAAAACTAAAATAGTTATACAAATACATACTTTGTAACATTGTTGGTGGATTAAGTGAGATACAAGAGAGTAAATACAGCCATGTTTCTATTCCTTATATTGGTCAGCTTCTAAATCATGTTTTGCTTCTCTTCCTTGGATTTTCAATGGGTTGATTCCTCCCTGCTCGTCCTAAATAGAAATCACCAGTCTCTGGAAAAACAGACTCAATGACATTCCTTAGAGAGTCCTTAAAGTTTGCTTCCTGTTCACTAGAAACAATCAAAATGGTAAATATGACATCACATTTGCACGGTGCTTTACAGTCTGTAATGTGGTTTTCACGTGAGTCATATCATTAGATCTTCACAACATCCTAGAGTTATTGAGTCTCAGAGTTTGAGGGAGCCACCTCAATATGGTAGGCAAGGAACTTCAACAGAGGGAGTTTCCTGTGAGCATATTGTTGTTTCATGCAGTAGGTCCTCGGCTCATTCTATCCCCTCTCCCTCACCTATAAAGTTTCTCCTTCAAAGTTCCACTCAGCATTATTTCATGTATGGAAAGTTCTCTGACAGACTCTTGGTCCTGCCCTGTTAGCTTATGCCTTCTCCTTTGTCCTTTCCTCATGTCCCATGGCCTCTGGGGCACATTTGCCATATTAAATCACCTCTGTGTATTTACATATTTACCCATCTCGCCCTTATTCCTGGGTCTTACTGTGAGCACATGTTGCATAGAGAAGCTGTTTATTTTCCATTGACCTTTTCATTCCCAGCATGCAGCACAGTACCTGGTGGTAGGTCCTCAGGAAATGTATAATGTATGAAACAAATCTGATTCCAAATCCTGGGCTCTCCCTAGAACACTGTCTCTGCACCAATGTATGTGCCCTCTTGCCAGCTCCAGGTATCTATCAAATATCCACCATGTGCCAGAGAATATAAAGTGAAACCAGATGAGACAATTCCTGACTGATGGCAAAAGATGATATCACTCACTTGGGGAGTAATAAATGAAATGGCTGGAGAATGCTTTCATGATATGACATATCAAGTCCCAATTAAGTTTGCCATATATTCAGTACAAGCATGCTCAGAAGAAGTAGGCAGCTCAGTCACCCAGGGAGCTTTGCCAAGATGAGGGTTTTAGCTGGGTTGCTCATGAGCTGGTGCAGAGGCCCTGGAGGTGAACAATCAGAGGAAAGGTAAATCATGAGGGACTGGGATTCAGTTGGCTGGCAGGAGTAGGAAAATTTTCAAGTTCAGTATGAATAACTGAATCTGAAATTAGGATTAGAAGTGTATGTGTGTGTGTGTGTGTATGTGTGTGTGTGTGTGTGTGTGTGTGTGTGTGAGAGAGAGAGAGAGAGAGAGAGAGAGAGAGAGAGAGAGAGAGAGAGAACCTGTGCATCAAGGTAAACAAAAGTCTGACTTACTGGGTTTTAATTGTTTCATTCCTTTAAAGCCAATCAAGAGTTTCAAGTTCAAAGGTAAAGAGACACCTATGTACTCATCTCTCTTCAGTAGATCTGTGTTTTTCTCTCTCTATTTGTACCATCTTGATCTGGGGATGTGCTCAGTGGCAGAGTATTTGCCTAGCATGTGGGAAGCCCTGGGTTCAATGTCTAGCACCACTAGGATTGTGGAGAGAAACACTGATACCCCATAAGGTAAATAGATGTCAAAGATTTTTGTGTGTTACCATGCCTCTGCTAAAAATGAAATTTCTTCTAACCAGAGCACATTGTCCTTTTCTTGTCTCTAGCCAATCTCTGCAAATTCCTCAGTGCTCAAGTCAAGCTCTGACTAGCCTCGCACCAACAGAGTTGGGGGTCCCTCTTTACTCTTCCCATCACTCTTCTTAGAATAGTCAGTCACAGACTCAACAGTAGTCTATCCACTTGACCATAGCGGGATGAACAGGAAGGCAGGAACTGTGATCTGGTCTTGTTTGTTATTTTCAGGGTCCAGCCAATAGTCCACTCTTGGTACACATTTAATGAGTGGGTGAATAAATCCCCTTGGTGGGGCCAGGGTTGTGGCTCAGAGCACTTGCCTAGCATGCGTGAGGCTCTGGGTTCGATCCTCAGCACCACATTAAAAAAATAAATAAATAAAGGTATTGTATCAACCTGCAACTAAAAAAAATATAAATGTTTAAAAATAAACAACAAACCCTTGGTGGTGAGAGCTCTTGTGCCTATGTGTTATGTACAGTCTACTACATAAGTAGTATTGGCCACAGACAAAGAACAGAGTCGAAATGTCCCACCAGTTACCGTTTTTGGCTACTCTACTCTCTCAGCTCAGATTTATCAGCTTTCCACGGTCTCACTGTCATGCTTTGATTTTACTCTCCTTTTGTGTTGGTTTCCCTTTTGATCCTCTCATCAGATTTCTCACCTCTGGACCCCAGCCTGCCATCTCGGAACTCACCTGCCTTTTCTGTGCCTTGTTCTCTCTTATTCGTCTGTTTTTGCTGTCCCAGTTTCCCCTCTGCTTCCCTTCTCACATCCCTGGGTTTCTTCTATGCTCATGCCCTCATGCCCCCAGCATCGACTACCTACCTTCCAGAGGTCCAGGAATAATCCCCAATCCTGCTTGCTTCCCAGATTTTTGCTTATGGAGCAGACAGGAAATGGAGCCAGCGTGAGATTTGAAGTCAGAGCCATCTAGTTGTCCATTGAGGCCTTGCCATTTATTATTTGTATAATGTGGGGCAACTAAATCCTCCACATCTGTTTGTCTCTACAGAAAATAGAAATAATAGCACAAATGCATGCCTCGAAAGATTGTTGGTGGATTAAGTGAGATACAAGGTACTTGAAATATCAGTACCTGGAAAAGCGATTGAGATCTCTGTGACACATTTTCTGCACAGACAACATATACATTTGTGACATTAAAGTCATTCCTTTTAGCACATTATTTATTTTTAAACAATGAACAGCCACATATGTGTCTGAATCCAGATAATGAATTCAGATAATTCCATCCAGTGACTCAGCATGCTGCCACTGAGCTGGACATTACCTCCGTGGGCTGTCTGTTTCTGAATTAAGGGCCAGCCTGGCTTCCAGCTCAGCATTGCACCAGGCCTTGACCATGTTCAGACTCTTGGGGAGAACAAGAAGCAAAAGAATTGGGGTAGCCCCTGTCAAATCTGAGACTCTATGGCCTGTTGCCTTTCCTCCCAGCCTCCTGCCCCTCCTTTGGTTGCATGAGTTGTTGGATTGCTCTGCTGAACCCAGAAGGGTTCTAGTGTAGAGCCTTTATTCTGCCGTTAGCTTGTACAAGATTTGTAGGAGACTGGGGCAGGGTTGAAACTCTGGGCTGCCACTACCGCAGAAAGGTCAACTACCCTTGCCCTCAAGAACGAGCAAATGTCCCCAGGGGTGGTATAGTTTCTGTGCCTCAGAGGAGGCTACATCTCAGTGGTGGATGAGGACCCTTATGCATTGTTGATGCCCAGTGAGCACTTTGAGAGGAAACGTGCTCTATTAATCTCCAGTGTTATATGTGTGCCTCTTCACTGTCTGTGTTTCGTTGTTTTATTTAATCTGCTGAGGGAGGTTTGTCTTGTTTTTAAAAATCTGAGATGGAACAGGAATACCATGTTTACTGTGATTTATCTGTGGGAAGAAAAAAAGTGAGACGGGAAGTGTTTATCCTAAGGAGATTTGTGTAAAGTTCTGTCAGATGATGTCGTTGAGAACGAAATGGGCAGGAGAGATGAGGAAGCGATAAATGGTGTTTTGAGTTTGTGAACTGAATCAAATTTCAATTATGACAACAGTTAAACACAGTGATTTTTCTGTATTTTCAGGAATGAAAGCAACACAATTATTCTTTTGCAGTGCCCAGTAATCTCAAATAACTTATCCGTTTTCCCTTAATGCCTGTGAAATGGGCAGGAGGGTTACACACAGTCTGCACGGTGTAATAAAATGGTCAGTATCCACGCAGCTATTGAGTGGGGGGTGAGGCTGGGACCCGGCGCAGAGCAGCGCAGGGTACTGTCCGCACTAATCAATAAGCAAACGCTGAATGCTGCTAGATAGTCATTTACCCTTGACAAAACAAGCAATGATAATTGGATGATAATGTGGTAATTTACCTTTATACATTTTACCCTTGTTGGATTTTTAGAGGTTATTGTTGTATCTGATAAATTTTAGGATACAATTCCAGCTTTTTTCCTTTGAAAGACCAATATTGTCCAAAGCTTCTGCCTTCCGCTGCTGCTCTCTTCAAATAACAGGATCTCATGAATCCGTGCTTTCATTATATTTGTTTCTAGTAAGTGAGGCTACCGTTTTCAAGGTGCTTTCCTATTCTGGGGAGATCTGCGGGGTACTTAACCTATATTAGACCTAAGAGGTCTGAGGGTTCTTCACAAGACAAAGAATTTCTAGATACTTTCCTTGAGGATGTGTCAAGGGCAATACAGACAAAAGACTGATGTCTCCTTTAACAGCTTGATAAGTATCTCAGGATATTCTGCAGGAATCAGTTCTGTTTCTACAAAGTACTGTATTCCCATTCAGCGTGATATGGCTGAATATGTGTGTGCTACATGTGACAATGGTGAAGACTTATCTTTGCCCTGAGGGCAGAGTGCTGTAACACTGCTCAAGCGATAGGCTTGATAGAAGTGATGATTCGGAGCGATGATCTGCTTTAAAAAAAAAAAAGAAAGGCACATTAGAGATGTGTAAGAATTAAAAATGTGACTCCCTGTTTATCTGGATTTTATTTTATAAGTTCCAAAGGCATTTCTATTCGCGGCATCAAAATCCCTTGTAAAAGTAAAGTAAATCATTCTTGTATTGACCATTTTTTTCATGTTGTTCTATTGAGACATCTTCCCAACTGAGTTTCTTATTGAATTGTATTTCTATAAGGGTATTGTAGGTTAGCAGCACATTTTTATGGTACACAAAAGATGTGCCTTCTGAATTTCCAATGCCTTGCATATTGTTCCCCACAGAAGAAACATCTTGGAAATGCTAAATAAATCAAAACAGAAACATTTGGCTCTTGACTTGCTGCTGGTGCTTTTTTTTTTTCCTCTCGGTTTACATTGGCTGGAATATCCATTACGATCCATCTTACCTATTTGATTAATTTGTAATAAATTCGGCCCTTTGGAAGTCTCTTGCTGCATTTCTAGATGGGTTACTCTTGTAGAGGGTTTATTTAATATGTGTCTCTGTGTACCTATATGAATGAAAATTTAATATGGTTTAGAAGCCTTTAAAAACACACACGCACACAGTGTTTGCTCTGAATTAAGTGCTCATATTTGACATAGCCTTGTGGTAAAAATCCATAAGCGAATGGGCAGACAAAATTGTTTAGAGGACAATTTCTTCAGAAATTGATGTGGCACGTGGCATCATTTCAGGGGATGAAATATCATCATATTTCAGATGACCAGTAAATGTAATTATAAAAACTGGATTGGGATCCTTATTCCTTGTCTTTAAAAAAATATAAAATCTCCTCCTGATGGCCAGTGTTATTTGAAGTGCCATAACTATGTTGCAGGGTTCACCTTCAATTTGATGCAGTGATGTAGTTGTATCCCTGTGGGTGAGAAATGTTCCTCTCCAAATAACTGTAGAAGCATGGCAGGAATATTTTGAGACAACCTTCTCTATATTATAGCAAGATAATAAAAATGCCTCTCCTCTTAACTATCACCATGTACTGAGGAGAGCATAACAAATTCATCTTCTGATCTGGGAAATAAGATCAAGGGAGGAAATAGTATCTCTATTTTTCAGACAAAGACATTTGAGGCCAGAAAAGCCTGTTTTTAAAAAATTGTGTTAATTGTCTTTTCTAGCCAAACTTGGAGGAAAAAGAGTATTAGCCATTTTTATAATATAAATCACCTACCCGCCCTTTTGTGTACATGTATCACCACAGTGTATATTAGCGAGGCCAAGGAAAATGATCTTCTCACACATGTGTTTTGTGCTTGCTGAGATAAACAAAGAGTGAGTGGTGCTCAGTGGATGAGAGACACAAAAGGTTTAAATGGTACATTTTCTCCCGTATTCCTTATCTGAATGTTTTATATCCATATATCATGTGGAATATATAATACTTATACTAACTAATGTTGTGTTATATGTCTTTTGTTGCTACTTTCTTAGACTGTCCTTATAGACACAAGCTGTGTGGCAGTTCAGGTTCACCATATTCTGAGCCAAATATACTTCTGAACTCTCTAGGACAAAAAGCCCCTGCCCTCAAGGGAGTTATAATCCAATAGAAGTGATAAGACAAATACCACAATAAGTTAAGGCAGACTAAAGTACATTCAGGGTAGATCCTGTGATTCAGCGGAGGAAGAAGTTTCCTGTACAAGTTTAAAATGCTTCCTGAACCCATCTTGATGGACTTGTATAATTATGGTCGCATGGTGGGGAAGGGAGATTGACAGAAACAATAGCATGATTCAACACTGAAGCCAAGTATCTTGGAGATACTTATTAGAAAATAGAAAGTAATTTAATTTGTTTTCCTGTTATTGGAGAGAAAGGGGAAACCTTGGATATTATAAAAAGACATGGTTCAAGGATAGTCCAGTGAAACAAATCCTTGCTTTAGAGAAGCAAAGCAGTGCCTGCCATTGATTGGTAAGAGAGCTGTCCTGTAGGGCTGGGATCACAGTAGACCTATGTTTTAAGGAGACAGAAAGACATGTTATGGAGGACCTTGAATGCCAGGTTAATGGGTACTGTTATATCCCCACAACATAGAGCCTAGTGCCAGGCGTATGATAGTCAATAATAGCTGTAACTGATTTTAATTACATGCCTAAGCAGATTCTGATGGGCTATGGGGAACTTGATTTAGGTTATGTTCTCATAATTTGCTCCTTAATGTCTTTTAAATCTGAGGTTAAATGTTACCACCTCAGAAAGACTCACCTAAACACACCCCTGAAAGTGTTACCCTCCAAGTCCCCCTCACTCTCTACAACTGCACACTCATGCCTTTCCTTTGCAATGTTTAACATAAGTTAGTTACACACGTATTTATCTGTAAATGTGTTATTCTGTCCCCTTCTTCTATCTCTGAGATCTATGAGGGTAAGAACTTCATTTTGTTCACTACCCTGTACCAGCACTTACAGAAAGAACTTATATATAGTAGGCACTTAAAACTTAGCTAAGTGGTTGTATTCATGACAACCTAAGAAAGTAGATATGAATGACATTTAAAGAATTACTAGCTCCAATTGTCAGTAATCAGCAAAACCTAGATTCAAACCCAGTCTGCATGACTCTGAAGCTTGCGGTCCTAAGCTTGCTGTACCATGATATTCATCTTTAAGAAGAAGGCTAAACTTGTGTTCACCTGCTGGAGTTGTCATGACCAAGCACCAC
The DNA here is from genome assembly GCF_045843805.1 of Urocitellus parryii. Classification (NCBI taxonomy): domain Eukaryota; kingdom Metazoa; phylum Chordata; class Mammalia; order Rodentia; family Sciuridae; genus Urocitellus; species Urocitellus parryii. The sequence continues at coordinate 45,622,387 of NC_135536.1, forward strand.
AAACTGGGGAGCTTACACAGCATATTTATTGCCTCGTAGTTCCAGAGTCTAGAATTTGGAGATCAAGATTTTTTCAGGGATGGCTCCTTCTGAGGAATGTGAGGAAAGATCTCATTTGTGCTTCCCTCCGGTGGTTCTGGCACGGGTGGATTAGTCTTTGGCACTCCCTGTCTAGTAGCTGCATCACCCCAGTCTGCCTTCATCTTCACATGACATTGTGTGTGTGTGTGTGTGTGTGTGTGTGTGTCTATCTGTCTGTCTGTCTATCTCTGTGTGTCCTAACTTCTCTTTTTTAGAGTTACACTGCACTAGTCACATTGGTTTATTGCCCAATCTAATATTCCATATTACTTCATCATCTGTGCTGCCCCTATTTCCAAATAATGTCACATCCTGAGGCATCAGCGATTAGTATTTCAGCCTATGAATTTGATAGTGAGGGCATAATTTGATCTGTGATTCTATCTATTTAGTGAATGACTGATCTCAAAAAAGCATAGTTATTTTTCTACTAAGTGTACTACTCATAATGTAGAAAAAAATGGTCTGAAGGAAAAGATTACCAATATCTTAGTTTGATCCTAACATTAAACATTAAGAGTCATTCAGTTATCCTTAAAAAAAAAAAAAAAAAAAAAAGATCATGAAGAGCTCAAAGATCATGTGGTTGGGGCTCACAACTTGAAAATTCTATAATTTTGCATCTTAACAGTGGGAACAAAACATAAAACTGTGCAGGTGAGTATGATATTTAAAATCAGTGTGCCATATAATTGCTGCTAGACTATATATTTGGATAGGCCTGACTTCATTTCAGTATCTTGAGAACTTTACTTTAGGTAAAGAAATAGTTTTCAATAAGCATTAAGAAGTCTCAGTAATAATGCTCCAGCAATCAGAAGGTAGAAGTTTGGTTTGTTTCAATTTAGTTCTTACCACCTACAGTGTCAGAGCTGGTGCTAGGCTCCAAAGAAAATATACAATTTCAGACAGATTCACTTCTTTCTCTGAATTTTGTTCCATATGCTGTGTCTTTAAGTCATCCCGAGAAGAATTTGCCAGATCACATTTGTAACCTTCTCAAATCATTCACAGCCCTTCAGTGTGATCCAGGGATTGGCAGCTGCCTATCTTGATCCAGAAGGGAGAAACTTTAAGAAATCTTCAAGACATAGGGTACATAAAGTCTATTAATGGGGAGGAGTTGTTTTGAAAATACCTCACCAAGTTACTGACCACTAACACATAAATACACCTGAATTTTCAATGTGATGTTAAAGGTGAAGTCATCAGCCTAGAAACATCTGTTTTCTTTCTTTTTGGTCATCAGACCAAGATAACTAATAGTGAGAAAGAGTAATAGGATATTTAAAGTAGGAAACAGGGAAATAAGCCATGACAAAAAGAAATGAGAAAAGACAAAGACCAAAGGGAAGGAAAGATAAGTTAGCAAAATGAATTTTAAAAAGTGAAAAGAAAAAAGAGGGAAAAATCTGAAAAGATTAAAAAAATGAAATAATCATTAACCAATGACAAACACAACTTGACTTAATTTTCCATGTTGTTTCCCTACCAATATTCCAGCCTTAGAACTTAGCTGGGATGCTGGGATATGTCTCCTTGCTCATGACCTTTCATAACTATCAGATATAAATGATTTTCTTTCACTTATAATTTGGTTGGATTTGAAGGTGCTGACGGTCTTGGGAAGGAATTATCATTAGATAAATTCATAATACACTGAAGCCATTTTTATAGTTTTAAAAAACTGAAAAAAAATGTTTTATTTGCCTTTTCCCATCAAACATCCTTTACGTAAAACAGGCTCTGAAATCATATTTTTTTAAAATAGGAAAATTCAGTTCATTATACACATTTTTAAATGTGCTTGCCATAGGGCCTGGCATATCTACAGTGTGGTTAGTGAATCCCATATACAAGGTGTTTCAGTGTGTACACTTGAGCTCTTCCCAGCTGATCCTGTAAAATAATGAAGGAAACCATTGGTGAATTAAACAGCTTGTTAGTCATGGGGGATCAGTGAACAGGGTTCTCCTGGGGTTCAATATGAGAGAGGTGGCAATGAGATCAAGAGAAAAAAATCAAACTAGTGGTTACTGAATATATATTGAGGTATCCTGCACATGCAGTATTGGAAATAGCTTCATTTCAGAGACTCAGTAATTTACAACCTCTCACCTAAGGGACCCAGGTCAGAATTTAGCCTCTGCAGAGACAGGCAAATTGTTCAGGATGAAGAGAACAGCTGAGGAGGCACATTGTTGAGGCCAGGCAGTGGAAGGGTTTCCCACACCTTCAGTCCTCATTGTGTTAATGAGGTTACTCTATTGATGCAGCCTACTGTTCTTTCATTTTGTTATGAATGTCAAGTCCATTCAGATCTTCTATTCATCCAGAGAGCATTCAGCCCCTACTATGAAGTGTCTTCTAAAAGAGAACTAGATGACATCTTTGTGCACAGGAAGCTGCTGACGCAACCCCCATTCCTTAAATATAGATATTCATTGTAGCAATGCATTTCTAGTTCTCTGTAGAAGAGGAGGAGGCTCGTTGAAAATATCTCTGGGCCCCCAGTTATTAAACAGCATTCCATGTTCTCCATTTATGACTTTCTTCTACTTTATCTATTTCCTGCCTTTCCTGGTAACTGGGGCAAACACTGAGGGCCTGAGCCATTTTCAGAAATTGAATTCCAGGTACTCTCCAAATGGGCATTTGGAAATAAACCCCTTTCCAGCCCTGCCTATATCCTGTAGCTGCCTAACTTTTAAGTCAGTCAAAGCAAGAGCCCACAACCAGGCTTGTTGGCACTGGAGGAAATTATTGCCCAGCACAACGGTATAACTTGTATATGGGTGCCTTTGCTCCAGCAGGTCCCTTAAACAACAATAAAAAAAAAGTCAAGGTGTTATCCCTCTCACAAAGATGTGGTCATTTTACTCAGAGTTGTCATATGATTTCTCTCTGCATCTGAGTTTATGTGCACACACCCACAAACACACACTCACTCTGAGGAAAGATTTGAATAAGTGTATTGACATAATATATGCATGGTCACATCTCCTGTGAAAATCAGGATTTATGTTGGAAACAGAGTGGATCCCACAGAATTCTACTTTCCCATTCATTTATTAACTGGTTTCCAAAGGATAGGTAAAAAGAACCAAGGAGAATTGGCGTGTGGGAATTCCATTTCTGAACTGGCCAAGTATTGGGGACTTCCCTTTGAACAATGCTAGGTTTTGAGGGACTTTTAGATGCTGCTGCAGCCTGATCCGCCTGCCAAAGGGTGGCAAAAATTTGGAGCTGTGGCACTTCTACAGAAACTATAAGGGACCTAGGGATCTTTAGCTCATCCTAAGTATAGGAAAGCTAATATCCTGGTCCCCGAAACTGCCACTTCTTTTTAATAATAAACAGTGTCTTGCTTTCCTTGCTCCCTAAATTCTCAACAATAGAATTTTCTTTTCCCTTTTAAGAGAAGAATTTCTTCTTATGGGTGAATCATTGACCTTTATGGTAAGGAATTTTCCTGAATTTCTTTTATGCATGTGTGTGCGTGTATATGTGTGTGGGTGTGTGCATGCGTATGTGTGTGCGTGTGTGTGTGTGTGTGTGTGTGTGTGTGTGTGTAGTTAAGAAGGGATCTAGACATGGAGAGTCTCAGATGCCTACCTAGTTGGGGTTTGAGCCGGGTCTTTCTGACTCCACAGTCCAAACTTTGCCACCAAGCTGCACATTTCGGCAGTGTTCACTTACTCTGCAGGCTGCTACTATGTGAGAAGCTTCATGCTATGCTCTGGGGATGAAAAGAAGAATAAGGCACCACCCTTCCCTGAAAGATGCTCCAGTCTAGAGAGAAACAGAAACATGAATAAACAGTTGTACAGAGGGTGTACACATGCGGCAGTGCACTATGATCAGGCAGGGACATGACAGAGCAGAGCGAGCAGTACCTAATGTGTCTGCTGAGTTGGAGAACATTATGTGGAAAAAGCTCCTCGTTTCTAGTGAGTTTTCTGAGAAATTCTTCATGTTTTTGTAGGAAAGTATGCATCTCCCCCCTGTGTCCCCCCACCAGGTTGTGAGAAAGTAGCATTTACTCTGTGGACCAGCAAGTGAGAGTGGTAGGTCACTGTGTGCACCTGTCCTGTACTAATGCAATCAGTGCAATGAAAACTCCCACAGACCCAAGTAGTGACTGATGTCACTGGAAAACTTAGGAGACCTTAACAAATAGCAACTGATGATTTTTGAGTGCCACATGCCTTCATGTCACACCACTGAATCTTCACAATGGGCTTGTTGAGGGTACTAAAGAATCTGAGAATCAGAGCAGTTAAGTAACATTTCTTTCAGTTTCTCCAAGGTCAGGTGCTGATCTGTTGCATCCTATATTCCAACCCAGAGCTGCCTGACTTCAGATTTCTTGCTCTGTTCCCTCTTCCCCCAAATCTCCCCTTAGAATAATGAAGGCAAAATATGACTGTTTTTACACGTTGGTTAAATGCTCTTTGTGAGTGATGGAGGACTTGGGCAGTCTCTCTCCAGCCATGGTACATCCTTCTTTGCTCTAGCTCTAGGGTGTTATGATAGTCTTCTGCTGATGTTAAGAAAATTCTACTTTGAGGGAGAGCAGGAGGTGGTAGCTTCATTTCCTCAAGGTGCTTTGAGCATCTTAGCAGATCCCCAGCTTATTTTCTCTATGGAAGGAAGAAAGCCAAAGATGTCATCAGGGTGCTAAGACTAGCCTATATTTATTGAGACCATGCCTCAGGGGTATTTTAGACAAAATAAGCTCATACCAGAGGATTTTTCATGAGCAGAATCTAGGTTAAGAAACTTCACAGGCTAGTCTATATAGACTGATATCAACTTTCCCATTAAGTAGGGCAGACTAAATTACTGTTTAAGAATTTGATGATGGATGAAGAAGCGATACAGAAGTGACACTATCCTGCATTTGTGGTGGTGACATTATCAAATCCTTTTCCTTTGTGATGTGAGAGTAATGGGCATCCTAAAGAGAAAGAGAGCTCTTTTCTTTTGAATGTATGCATATGTGTTATGCTTTTTTTTCACCCCTTAAGTATGTCACTGTGAGAGGAATCCAAAGGAAGCTATCATCAAAATTAAATTCTAAGCTAAGACCAGTGACCATAGTGAACATGCCCAAAAGATTGGTCTAGAATAGGAAACAAAGGCCACATCAACTCCATGAAATTTTAGCTTCTGTACAAGGGACACAGACACAACCATTTCATTGGGGTATAAAATGCTCTTCTATTGTCATAGGAATCACCAAGTGGCAGCATGTTTTATTAACATACTTTACTAATACGAAAGTTGCAACTGAAAGTTCAAAAACTATGTGTTGAAGAACAGATTCCTGGGATGCGTCAGGCATCTGTCCCATTCAGTGAACAGGCCTTGGAACAGATGTCTCAAATTTCTTCAAATCCAGAACATGCTGTCCAATTTTTTTAGTGGTAAACATACTTTTTTTCCTTTTTGTCACCGCTCACCAAAGTATTATATTTAATGCATAAAATATGTAAATTCTTAAAGCATCATTTTGCTCTTTAGTGAGTTTAGATATTACAAAACGGTTTAATTATAAAAACAGACAGACCTAGTCCTGGGACCTGTGCAGCTAGAAATAAATGTGCAATCAAAACTGCAATTACCTGCAGAATTTAGTGTAAACAGATCAGCAATCACATAACAAACACAGGCTAGTTTGCATTCTGATATGAATACAGTTAGATCCAAAGCAATTTTCCTTTATTTATCTTAGCTGCTCAGCATAAATAAAGCAAGGGCATTGAAGCAATTAGCATAATTAGAGTATCGTGGTCAGGCCCTGTGTGATTTCAAGAGACGTTTCACTTTAGAATTCTTTTTCCCACACAAGAGTTTCCCTGAGCCACTAAAATATCGCTTTGGGCATTTTTGTATTTCAAATTTGCAAGTTGTCAGTTTGAAAAACCCTTGACACATGGATGTGAAAGCATCTCACAGACAGCCACAGAAGGTATACCCTCAGCTTTTCATTACTAAGGAGCTGGGGAATTTCCTTTTTCAGCTCTTTCTCCTACTTGACGTTTAACCCTAGAAATGTCAGTCTTAATTGTTTCCATTGCCATCAATGTGGGTCCAAGGGTTAAAGACAACTTGTCCCACCCTCAAAATAAATTTTCAAAAATAGGGAATGGGGGGGTGGGGAGAAGGAGAGGTTATATTGTGATGATAACTGAGCTGTTGCTAAAAAAAAATCAAAGTCTCTGTAAACCAGCTGGCTGCTACTGACCAGACTTTTGGTAGCTGCAAATAACAAGGTGGAGACCAGACTGGGGAGAGAAGCCACACATGGGTTCCTCACTTGATGCTCTGCAAGAATGGGAAGTATCTCAGTGTGGGAAAACGGGGACACCAACTAATAGATGATTATCATCAGATTGGTCCAACAGCAACACAAACAGAAGATGAGGATTCTTATTGTTGTTTCATTTTTTTTTAATCCTCTGTGCATGTAAAAATGTTTGAGAAAGGCTACCTACTGGCTGGAAGGAAGAAGGGCCTGGCCTTGGACTATTATGTATAGAATAGATCTCAGTCCAGTCAGGGAATGTTTGAATATGAAAATAGGCTGTGCCTCTATTATTTTTTTTAATTTTCAAAATAAACATACAGTAAGAGCAAATCTTTTTATGTGAACTTCTACAAAGTTTAGGACGTGTTAAAAATTCACGTTCTCACCAACACAATCAGAATACAAAAAACCGCCATCAGCCCAAAAAACTGCCTTGTCATGTCCCATCATAACAACCTTATTCCAACCCCTGTCAACCACAGATTTGTTCTGTTTTACTATAGGTTTGTTTTTATGAAAATGTTGTATAAATGGCATCAGAAAATGTGGAACCTTTTGATATGGCTTCCTTTACTCAACATAATGGACTAGAGATTCATATCAGAAATTAATTCCTTTTTATTGACGAATGGTATTCCAGTATACAGCTGTACCACAGTTTGTTTATCCATTCAACCACTGGGGGCATTGGGCCTGTTTCAGTGTTGTGCATTGATGAATAGAATTTCTGTAAGCATTCATGAAGAAGTGTTTGTGTGACCATATCTTTACCTTTTTCTAGAGTAAATACCTAAGGGTAGGATTCTGGGTCACATGGAAAGTTTCTAAGAAACTGCCGAGGAATTTCCCAGAATGGCTGTACTGTTTTGTATTCCCAGCAACAATGTTGTTCTACAGCCTTGTCAGCACTTGGAATTGTCAGCTTTTTTTTTTTAATTTAACCATTCTAATAAGTGGTATATAACATCTCATTATCTTGTGAATGACTAGCCATCTTTTTACTGTGTCCTCTTGAAAGAAGTGTTGGCTACTCAAATCTCTTGTCTATTATAATTGGGCTGTTTTCTGCTTTCATTATCTATCTTTGCAAATTTTAGAAAATTTTAGCCATGGTTCCAGTTCCCAGTTATCTTTGCTAAGGCGGGCCCCTTCGTGGGCTCAGTGATGGCCAATACAAATCACAAATTTTATCTCAGACCCAAAGCTCCAGGTGAATAGGATGAATAAAAAGGAAAAATCACTGTACAATAAATAAACCCACTGACTTTTGGATCTTAGAGTCTTTTTTAAAGTTTTGCTTATTTTTGGAAGAAAACATTGGGCCTAGAATTGGTTTCTTCTTTCTTTGGTCTCTCAAGCTTCTGTCCCAGATGTAGCCACCTTTACTATTGACTTCAGGTTGAACATTCTTTGCTTTCTGAGGACATGTACAACCAATCTAGGTGATTTACCTGTGTCAAGTCACTTAATCCTTTGAGGATAGGTGTTAGCTCAGTTTCATGAATGGAAAATCCAACTTCAGAGAAAGGGGATGTCTTGTCCAATCTCAGAGGCCTCACAAGTAGCTAAACTCAAGCTTTGAACCCAGGTCTCTTCATCTCTGGACTTTCTGTCTATGCAGCCAGCTGCTTAGTAACCACAAACCCAAGACAAATGAAGTAATTTCCTAAGATACTAAAGTCCCTGCTGTCCATATACTATAAAGCAGACATCATTGTCTTCCTTTCCTTTGAAAAATTATTTTATGATAGCATAGCAAACTTTCTTCCTATAAACAGAGTGATAAGGTAAGGTCTCATTGTATTTCAGGAAAGGAAGTGGTTGCCTTTTTCTAAGGGCTTCCAGATTTTGTTGCTCCCTTGTCCTAGAAAACCATGTTTATACTTTAAAGTGGGCTCTAAAAATGATATTTGAGTTATTGGTAAAATTATCGTTCAAAGGGTATGGTTTTAATGCACAACCTCAGAAATTTATCAAATAGCATTTCTTAACTCTTTAAGAGTTAAAAAGAACCAAGATAAAAAATATGACTATAAACATTGAAAATTACAGAAAAGAAACATTTTGATTTTCCTATAGTGATACATGGCTTTTTTGGAAAGAAATCCAGGAACCATAAAACACTGACAGAGGTGATCAAAGTTTTCAACTATGTAAACAAAAGACACCTTGAATAAAGTTGGAAAACAAGTTACAGAGTGATAGAAAATATTTATAGCATGTAAAACAAAGGATCAATATCCAAACTATACAAAGGATCCAGCAATTCATGAGGACAAACATTCAGTTAGAACATAGACAAAGGACATAAATGGGAATGTCACCCAAAAGCAGAAATGACCAATGGAAACATGAGAAGACTGCACATTAAAAGCAACGAGGGAACCTTTTGCCTCACAGATTAGCCAAGATTGAAAAGACTGTGTGTTCATCTACAACGAAATACTAGTGAGAATGTAGAAAAATTGACAGTCCCATGTATTCTTATGGGAATGTATGGGTCTAACATTTTCTAGGGGACACTTGGACAAAAATAGGACAAGTTGGCTACATCTATCAGATTTGACTGAGTAATTCTACTTTGAAGACTACTACACTATAGAAGCATTAGAGTGAATTTGTAGCATTACCTATGATTGGCCCAAATTTTGAAACCACTTTTAATTAGGGGAATGATTTATTCTATTATGGTATACTGTACTATTTAGGGGGAAAAATGTGATAATCCAATATGTGTGGTGACTGAAAAGATATCCATTTTTAAAAAAAGCAAGTGAGGGGCTGGGGCTATAGGTCAGTGGTAAAGAGCTTGCCTCGCATGTATGAGGCACTGAGTTTGATCCTCAGCACCACATAAAAATAAAGATACTGTGTGTTCATCTACAACGAAAAAAAAATTAAAAAGCAAGATAGAGAATTTATATATTTATATATAATATATATGTGTCTCATATATACATATATATGACAAGTATTTAAATATGTAACAAACGGACTAGTATTTCCCATTATATCCTATTTGATTGCATTATGATTTTTAAAACAAATTCTTTACTTTAAAAATGTTACCAAATCTTGTCAACATTTTATTCAATCAACTAGACACCATGAAAAGAATACCTGTTTATTTTATTTTATCCAGGGTATAATCTAATATAAAATCTACAGGGAGAATTTATGGCCTTCCTGCTGTTATTGGCTGGTATAACCAAATTAATAAAAACACTTGGCAAATGTCTGCTGTGTGTGGTACTTACTGTTTCACAGACCAGTAGAAAATGTACTAGTTCTATATATGAGCCATGGCATGCTGAAAGCATCAAAGCAACAGCTAGAGAAAAGCTAGTTAACCCTAATTCCAGAATGGGAGATTTGTCTCCTGCCCTGGAACCCATCCTGAAAATGATAAACAGTATATTCCTTTATATTAGGAGTCAGGGTTTTGTGGCCAAATCCCTTTAATAACATATTTGCTAGGAGCTGGGTTTTGTGGAAACGTGTGAAGAAAGTCAGAAGTGTGACTAGAATATAGTTTTGAGTAGACACGTGTTTCCAAGCCATGGAAATGGCTTCTTACTGGTTGTTTTTCTAGTAAGAAATCCACAGTAATATGTGATGGGAAAGTGCCCATTGCCTCCTGGGTATGGAGACTTGGAATCATTTGTAAGTTCCTTCTTCATATGATCTCCACGTGGTCATTTCATCTCTTCTTTCCTATGAAACTATGCATTCTTCTTTCTGAAAATAAATAAATAAAAGGTGTCTGGAGTTTCTACTACAACCTCACAGTGAGCTCTCTGATGAGATCTGGGGTGGGGGGGATCTGAGCATGAACTTGGCGTCACACTTCACAGAGTGACTCTAGCTTAGCACAGCAGGTGCAGGAATCCCTGCCGTGTGGGAATGGAGCCCCTCAGCTCTAGGAAAGTTCTCTTTCCAGGACGTCTACTGTAGCTATTTTAAAGCCACAGGATACAGTGCTCATCATAAGATGAGCATGTTAGCAAGAAGCAGAAGCAATAGAACTTGCTGTTATTCTCAGAAGATTTGATCAAAGATTTCGAAAAGGACTAAAATAGAGGAAAATGTTCCTACTCTTCTTCTTTATAGAGAGATGCCATTCGAACCTTTGTGATAGAACAAACAAAACCAAATGCAGTATTTACCCAAATTCTATATTGGGAAATAGATCATCAGTCACAAAAATCAGCTCGTATGCATTTATGAAAAGAAATCTGGATGGGCACTTCACAGTAAATTTGGAATCTCTCTTTTTTTTTTTTTTCCTATCACTCTAGTGCAGACTCCTTAGAGATATCCCTTTCAAGATGGGCTCAAATTTATTTGACTAAAGACTAGCATGAAGTCAGTGTTATAAGAAGCAGTAAAATGATGCTTGAGTGTAACTGATGTTAGAACAGGCACAGAGCAGATGCAAAGCTGGCAAACCTTTTGGTTGAATAACTTCTGTAACAGTCTGTAGAGTAGAATCATATGGAGAGTCTTTTTAAATTGTGCGTCTCTAAACTGTAAATTTCATGGGAATACAGACTCTGTCTAGTTCGCCGCTAACTTCAGCTCCTAGCACTGAAGGCAGTGCCTAACACATAGTAGTTGCTCGATAAATACATAGTGAGCTAATCAATTGATTAACCTGTCCATCAGAACATTAATTTATCTGTGAATTATGAATGACTTGCTTTCCTATTTTTGCTTATTTCTTATTTTCTTTTTCTGCAATGAATATGCATTACTCATTTCTTTTAAAAGTGCATTTGCCATTTTTAAAGGTCCCTAGAATCCATTTAAATTTTTGTGTGTTTAATTAATAACAAATCTGCTCTTTTATTTACAAAAATCTGCTTATTTTGGACATACAACTTGGGTTATTTTTCTACCAGTGTTGATAAATTTGAACTGATCCAACCACACTTGCTGTCCTGTCTCCTTGTGACTGACAGTATGTATTTATAGGCCAATTGGTCAGGTTCAGGAACAGAGTGAAACCACTGGAGTGAGACCTCAGGCCCCTGACCTTGGCCTCCTTGTGTGAATTCTCTAAACTGCTGAGCTAACCCCACTAGTGCTGATGAGAGCTTGTAATTAGAACTGAGGTTAGCAGAACTGAGTTTTTCCTCTTCAGCTCCTGCTTCTGTTCCATACCAGTGTTGAACCCTAAGATATATTTGTTTCTCAACGATACATCTTTTGGGATTACAATAATATTAATTTCCGATTTATAATTTTTAAAACTTCGGTTTTAAAACATCAGTGATAGGCTCAACAAACCTAGAATTACTATTATTATTTATTTTGAAACTTTTTTTACAATGTTTTTTAAGAATATCTTGATTTTCTATATGTAATAGGGTAATAATCATAAACTGTAGAGGAATAGAGTCATAATTTATGAGTGTATAGAGTGCTAGATTGTATTTTTTTTCCCAATGAAATGCAGAGATAGAGAAATATTATCATGATTTCTGTTACAACACTGGAGTCAGAACTAATCCTAAGGAGTGTTTTCTCAAGTTGATGCATGGGCTTTAGCTATGCAGTTCCCATCATCATTAATGGGGGCTTCAAGGCTAAAGTGCCAAGAATAAAACTGAGACTATAATGCAAGGTTTGGAGATGTTGTCTATTTGGAAACTGGTTTTCATTGTTATTTTATGTGCCATTTTGTGCTTTTGGGGTTCCTGCTGTTACACTTTTAAAATTTCACTTTCGGATATGGTAAAGATAATGTTTCATAATAAATAAAAGATATAGCCAGGTTTTTCTATCTCTGCCAATAAAATGATCTAATGGATTAGAATTCCAACTAAAAGATAGGCCCAAAGGTTTGTCTAAGATATTTGATATGTGTTGCTCACACAATGTCTAGAAATTTCAGTTAACTTGTCTATTTGAAAAAAGAAATTGGTGTACATTTTCCTGTCTGTCCAATTACCAGTCTATTTTTTCCTGAGATATTTTCATACATCAGTGGTACAGCTATATTATGAAAAACAATGAAAGCCCTAGAACTATTTCACATGGCCATAATGAGCATGAATTGGAAATTAATATATCTGACAGGAATAGTGAGTAAATATGATGGTGAATATCTCCTCCTCCATGTAGACTGTGAATCTACCCTTGGAAGGAAAATTTAATCTTCTATGGCTAAAATAAATGAGCATTTATGTCTCCTGCTTGCTTAAGATCAATAAATGAGTATATCTTGCCCACTTTAATTCTTCTGTTCCATGTTTAATCGTTGTGTATTTAACTGAGGCAGCTGCCCTAATTTAGGGCACATTAGAATGTGTCAACCAATTCACTTTTGAGGATTAAAATTAAACAAATTAGTGTTTCACTTTGACACGCTCAAACAGGAAGAATCTCCTAGGGTGTATTATTGTTAGTAGTAAAGTGGTAAATAGAGGTTTCATCGCAGGCATAAACTTTTAATTGGCTGGTTGTTTGAGAATATGGCTGGTTCATAGATTAATAGGCATTAATTGGAATTGTAGTTTCTTTATAGTCAAACCAAAGCCTCTTTGAATATTAAATCTGTATGTCTGTGAGATCATCAGCCTTATTTTAAAGTCTCATATTGAGAGAGCCATTATGGATGATGATAATGATGCTAAATGAACAGCATGGTAGAGAAAAATAAGCATAAAGGATCATGCAGATCTGATCAGACGTTATGGGCATTGCACTTCTCATTCAGATAGACTAATTAATTCATCAACTTCTCAATTATACCCAACCCTCAGAACTCCACCATGAAGCCACTGCTGCCAGGAGAGAAGGGAACCACTTAACATTGGACAGGAAGAGCAGTGACCTCCTGCATAATTCTGGATGCCCGTGCCAAGGCATGCAGACTTTGAAGAGGCAAACACTACAGAGAAGGGCAAAAACTGGGGTGCAGTAGTCTATGGCCCCCAGAGCACAGGTGGCCTTAAAGGGCTGGGCTAGCAGCTGGAGTCTTGAACTGGCCAGCTAGCCTCAGTTCAGTTGTAATCTCAGTTTTTAATTATTTACAGAGCTTCAGGCATCCTTGCTTCTCCATGCAGCTTCAGGTTGTGGTGGTATAGGCCATAAGCCTGTGCAGACCACTTACACTTGATTACCAGTTAATGATTGAGTGACTCCCTTCTGTGTCATTTTGGGAAAAATTAAGAAAGAAATACTTAAAATGGGAGAGACATCATGTTTTTAAAAAAAGAAATACTTATTATTATGTTTATATAGTGTCACAGGTGGTTGCTAGTTGTCCTTATCACATTGAGTCCTCCTTTAAGGACCCTAGATAACTGACCCATGAGAGGCTTCATCTTAAAGGCTCTGATGGTTAGTGACCACCCCCAAATAATAACACCAGAAAATTTTGCTCAGAAGTATATGACTAGAGTCAGGCCTTCTTCCTCCTGCTCTATTGTGCTGTTAGCCCAGGAGAGCCTAAACCGAAACATAATAAAGCTCCAACATCCCTGCATTCAGCATTTTACAAATCTCGCTGGAACAGGAGAGTAAATAATTTCTTAAACAGTTTGGCTCTTATAGTAGTCAGTCTTGGACAGCTGTCAACAGGAAACCCCAAGTCATCCAGTATTAAAATCTGCTGTCACAAAGGGACCTGTCACCTAAACCTTGACATAGGACCTGTGAGAATTTTTTTCTATTACTATTATTCAAAAGCACTGACAAGTATTTGGAAAAGATGGGGAAATTTTGTTTCTCCTAAAAGAGAGAGGAATTTCGTTTCTCCTAAATCTGCCTTTGATTATTTGTTTACTTGAAGGCTTATTTAAAATGAAACCATTTTCTTTTAGTAACTTGAGAAACACCAACTAAGACTGTCCCCTGTAATACTGTCTTAAGACAACTTAGCACTATTGCCCATAATAATTGTGAGACATTATACATGTGTATACATACATACATATATATTATATGTGTGTGTGTGTGTGTGTAAATCTCTTTGAACCTTACCCACCCCAACAATCTGTAATTGAAAAGCTTGTCATAGATTTGCACGAGATCATAGGATTTCCATGACAAAGTATTTGTGATTTTTATCGGTATTTGATCTTGGGTTGTTTACTATTTTCCTCATGCAGGCAGCCTCTCAAGCATCATCTAGCTGACTCTTACTCTTCGTGTGTCCTGCAGAGGGAGGGGAATCCATGAAGCAGTTTGCTCTTAGAGGGGTGGGGTCGGTGAGGGAGAAGGTTGTGCTCTGAGTTGTTACTGGCTCCTTCATGCAGATTCTCAACACTGCTCTATACAGGGGTAGAATCCTTTGCAAACAGAGGTCCCAACCTGGCTGCTCACTCAGATCCTCTTTTCAGAAGAAGGAAGAAGATGTCTGGAGCCATAGCTGGAGAAGTGAAGGGCAGGGTTGAGGGCAGGAGTTTTTTGATCACTACTGAAATTGGAGCAATATGAACCTGAACTCTTGAGAGGGAGGTGATGTGGTCTCCAAGAAGGCAATTAAGCAGACAAGAAGTGTGGGAATTAGGGATCAAAACTGTGAGGCGAATGGGTTGAGTGGTCTCAGACAAGTTACATTTAACCTCAGTGCTTCTGGGTTAGAATTAATTAATTTTGCTGGGTGCTTTGAGATCCACTGATGAAAGCAGTGTAGAAAGGTTTTGTGTTGTGATTGTTCGTGTTTCTAGAAAAAGGAAAGACTTTCCATTTTTTAAAAACCAAAGCCCATATAAGAAAGAGGTGAAGGTAACCTGTTGGCTTTATCAACCAAGTGTTCACACATGCTTCATTCAAACCCTGTATCAGCCCTCTAAGCAGAAAGGCTTTGTCTATTGTGAATATTCTCTATGGGCCTGAGTTTCCAATAATTTTGTTCTCACTTTACAGTTATTTTGTAATATTTTGCAGGTGGCTAATGTCCCTGTCTGGGGGTTGTCTTTGGTTGTCTATTTTTTTAGACTGTCCCTCCCTGTAACACGGCTGGGCTAATTCCCCTGAACTTCTCCAAAGTTCCCACAATTTGACCTTTGAGTAGAGAAAGACTGCTTTTTGTGAGGCTGACCAGGAATGCAGCCTCGCTCTTTACAGTGTCTTTTTTTTTTTTTTTTTTAAGAGCAGGACAAAAATTTCCAAGTTCTGTATATTTGCTTATAAATATACAACTCAGCTGTGTTCCCATCCTTTGTGTCAACGTGAAAATTCCCTTGTTCTATATTTAGCTTGCATAATTACCAAACTGTTTGTAATTAGAACGTGAGGATGTGACCTCACAGCAATTTTTTCATTTCCTTTCTCTGTATTTAATACATTTTAGAAACTGAAAATACCAAATCTCTGTCCTTTTTTTCCCCCCTTTTTTTGATGCTTATCAGTAATGGAAACATTGCAAAACAATCAGCCCAATACCTATGCTTTGTTCATTTATTGCCTTCTCTGAAGATAAATTGACTGTACTCAACTCTCTTCAGCATTTTTCTTCACCTAGATATTATTGCCTTGTGCAGCCACCCCAAGGTGACTGTTATCACTTAATTAAATCCTTGCACGCTGGGAAGAAAAAACAACATTGTTCCTTCATAACCCCAAGGAGCCTATTTTTAAGCCACTAAGCCTTTTCCCTGTTTTATTAACTTATTCCTGGCTACAACAAGACATACTTTTGTTGATGAGCAAAAGGTTGTATTAGCTTTTTATTTTCTGGGTAAACTTATCTATTCTCAGGGAAGAGGGAAAAAAAAACGAATGGACATTACAAGAGAAGGGGGAAAAAATGGGGTCTCTTCAACCTCCCTGATTCTAGTAAAGGTCTCTGTAAACACTGAGCTGGAAACTAGAAGCAGGGGGATTCAGGAAAGGGAATGAGAAAATAAAATGTAAACATAAAATGGGAACAAGACCGAAAGTGAAATGACGTGCCTGTCTATTGGGGGAAGCTCCAGGCGAAGGGGACACCACTTTCAAGCTAAGAAAACCAGCATCGAAGCGGATTTTTTTTTTTTTTTTTTGAAGAGGGATGATCTATTGGCACTCCTTTCATTCCTGCCTGGTGTAGCATCTTTTTATTAACCTTTTGTTTAATGTGTTTATTTTTCCCCCCAGAGTTTCTTCTTTACCTCATGGTTTTAGGCATCCTTTATCAACCTATGCTACACCCAATTATCTTTCAAGGCATGGAAGAAATAATGT
The DNA here is from genome assembly GCF_045843805.1 of Urocitellus parryii. Classification (NCBI taxonomy): domain Eukaryota; kingdom Metazoa; phylum Chordata; class Mammalia; order Rodentia; family Sciuridae; genus Urocitellus; species Urocitellus parryii. The sequence continues at coordinate 45,638,957 of NC_135536.1, forward strand.
TGGGTATGTTTAGAAGTGTGTGTGTATGTGTGTATGCATGTGTGTGTATGTTTACACGTGTTAGCATCAGGGATGCACAACTTGTACCTAGCAGAAAGTATAGCATTTGCCATCAAAAAGTTCACTTGCTGCAAAGGAAGTTATTTGTTCATGCAAAGTAAATTATGTACCTTTTAGTTTGTTTCTAGTCCATTAAATCATGGGCCAGAAAAAGGGTTTGTCACTTCTAAAATTTGGACCCAAGCAAGCATATGTGTTTATTCATGATGCTAAATCATTTTACCACATGCCGTGTTCACCCACAGAGTAAATGCTGCTCAAAACTGTAATATTGGCAAGAGCAGTTGATGCTGTGACAGGCTGCGGTTGGATAGAGACCTGGTTCTTAAATAGTTGGATAATTAAGATATCTGAACCATCACTGATCACTGCCCTCAAGTTACACACTTCTCAGCTTCACACTCAGAACACACAAGTGTAAGAGCTGGCTCGCTGCCTGAGACAGTGCAAGATTTTCAAAGGCTCGGTCTCCCTGTCTCTAAAATGGGAAAAGCACAGCACACATACCTCTAGGAGATGTGTGAATGAGCCAGTGATGCCTGTGAAGAATCCTGTAACCAAGAGGCCATCTGTACAAATACCAGGCATGTTTTCTTGCCTGGTGCCTGAGACACTCCAGTGCCCCCTTGGAGTGACTTGAGAGTCATCATGCATGGCCTTCTTGGATTTGGGTCAGATCTGCTGTGGTGTCCAACTTGCCAGCTAAGTGAATGCCTGTGCACGGTGTATTTCTGCCCACCCTCTGAAGTGGATTGGCTTAACTTTGTGCTCTGCAGGTTAATTTCCTTTCCTTCAGAATAGCCTTAGAAATATCTTACTAAGACAGGGTAGAGCCCCTCTCAGTGCCCTTTGTAGCAGCCACTCATTTGACTTTCCCCCTGACCTTTGCTTGCCTGCAGAGTTTGCTTGGGGTCATGAAGAAGTTAGGTCACACATACACACACACACATACATATTTGCTTTCAGATTCTCGCTTTGCCAGCCAGAAACTCCCCAGGATCCCCCACACACACACAATCTCAGAACAGAATATAGAGTCATAAAGTGAATTATCATTTAGCGTCTGTCTCTCTCTCTTAAAACACACGGTGAAGTTCGGTCAGGGTTGTTCTTAAGCGGTCCTCACCAGCATCTTCCTTTGAGATTGTCAAATTAGGAGGGAGCACCACTTTTCTCAGTCACACCCATTTCCACTCTAAATAGTCCTGTCACTTCTTCAGGTCCTTTCCCACCTAAATTCTGCACACTTGCACTTGAGGCAGTAAAACGGCCAGCTGCCAGACTTTGCGCAGGGGCCTGCGTGCGTTCACATCGCCCCTCAGGCTCCTTCGGTCTGAAAATCCAGTCCTTGTAACTGTTTCAACACCTAATTTTTTATTTTTAATCATTTTATTTTTTCAATCACCTAATCATTTTTTTCAGCTCTCCTTTGAACCTTTTCTAAATTCTTCTTTTCGTCAAGTGGCAATTCCCAGAACAATTTTTTTTTTAAAGATTCAAACAGTGATGAATTTAAAGGAAAATTAAGTTATGAGTCTAAAATCCCAATATTAGTGGCTTCCATTTACCGGCATTTTGAATGAAAAATATTGTGTTGATCAAGTGCACCACGTATACAAAGAACTGATGGCACGTACACCTACGCAAGCACATTCACAGCACTCACCTGCAGGGTGGGAGAGAGGTGTGGCTTTCTGCAGAAGCACAGACAAGGGATGCTCCCTCCGATGCCATGACCTCTCTTGCTAAGCATGAGGCGGCCAGCAGCCTGGAAGTTGCTTGCTACCTCTGAGTACAGGTGTTATTTGAAGGTAAACAATTGGACTCGAGCAAAATTGTCCAGTGGATGAAAGGATTCCGTGTCAGATGTTTTCTGTTCTCTTTGCTCACCACCCCAGACATGCCCCCTGTCCCCACGCCAACAAACATGCAGGCCAGCACCATGTACCTGCAGAACATGCTACTGAGGTAAAGCGTGCTGACAGAAAGAGAACCTCTATTGAGAAGTGGCTCTCTCCCGTCCTCATCTTCTCCTGCATCCTCACTGTCCCCTTTCTCATTAGGAGCACAGCTGAATCTGAGGAAGCTTAAGAGGGACTCCTCTCTGACCCATACCCACTTTCACTTGCTTCCAATTTTACCTGAAGAGGGGACAGCGGCAACAATACAGAATTAGCTTGAAACAATTACCATATTCACACATTTAGTAGAAACTTACTGTTAAAAATATTATCACTATTATCTTCATTATTTCAATACCTAGAACTTCTCCCATTCTTTCTTAAAATACTTTATAGGTTTTTGTATCAGCCTGAATCACTATTCAAATGCAAGTAATTATTCTGAGTCTATTATATATCTATTCCCAGTATCTATGGTAAAGATACTAAAAAATTACTTTCCTATATATTTGCCATGGTGTTTTTCATCAAATGTATATTATGTTGGTTAAAGGAGGAGAGTTGTCTCGGAAGCAACCTTTGTAAAACAGTGCATGCACCTGTGCAATGGGGTCTACCCAGTAGATTACAATCTACCAATGTATGCCTTAATCACACTTCTCAGACTGTCAAGTCCTGCTTGTTTGGCTGAGATCTCAGTCAGACAGGAAACCAACCATCTCCCTGTCTCATCTCTGCTCTGGACATCAACCCAGAGCACCAGGATTCTGTCTTCTGCCCCTGAGAACTCAGATCTGTAGAGGACTAAATGGTAGTTCTTTGATATCAAAAAACTCAAGAATCTCTGCCATGTGGTTCAAGTCCACAGAGTTGATGATACTACACACTGTGTAGAAGCCTTAATTTCAGGCCCTGCTCTGCATTACTGTCTGATGCTAGTTTCTCATCTCATGGAGGGACAGTGAGAACACACATCAGAGACAGGGAATGAGGATCCAATGGGTTGGTGCATGCAAAGTTCTCCTCTCAGGGTTCAATGCAGAAACCAACATTGTTACTTTTCCATGTTAAGATTGTTATTGTTTAAAATCCTTTTGTGATTTGGAGCATATTTAAATACATGCACCATATATGTGAGCTATGAATTAAATTGTGTTCTCCCCAAATTCCTATATTAAAATTCTAATCCTGAATGGGACTATATGGAAATAAAAGTTTTAAAAAGCTGTTAAGGTTAAATGAGATCACACAGCGGAGGCTCTAATCTGATAGGATTGGAAGAGCCCTCACCTGCAGCTAAGCCCTACCAGCATCTTGATTTTGTATTTTTCAGTGTTCAGACTATGAGAAAATAAAATTACTATTGTTTAAGCTCCCCAGTCTTTTTATGGTCGATGGTATTGTGTTATGACAGCCTGAGTGGACTAAGAAAATGATAATGTGTTTGTGGTACACACACACACACACACACACACACACACAAACACACTTTTCTCCTATTTTTATGTCTTTTTTCCTTTTCATCTTTTTATTGACATTAATTTCCTACCCTTCGTAAATTTCCTTAATGTATCTCTTTATGATGATCTCTGCCATTCCTCAAAGTAAGTGAATAGTCTTTTTCTCCCTTAAAACAGTCTCTGTTTACTAGCCCTTTGTTTGTTAAAGTTTTAAAGGGAAGTGTTTATGACTAGGATGAAACCTTATTTCAGCCATGAATTTTGAATCATTTTCTGGCTTGTACCTTTATTCTCAAATGTAACTGATTTAGTTTAACTGTCCTTAGTAGATTATGCTACTTCCTCCAAGTGTGTTTTTCTCCTTATGAGCAAGTAAAACCCACTTAGCAAACACTCTTCCCAAATCAGGATCCCAAGTCAAATAATAGTCAGTGCAAGTACTATTGGTTATATACCTGCTGTTATATACCTGGCACTTTCCATGGCTAACTCTAATCATTTCAACAATTCTATTGACTAGAATAAATAATGTATAGATATTTTTTTATATTTTTGTATGAGAAAATAGTGAAGTTGCAATATTAGACTTCTAGTTCAGGTCGGTTTGAGTCCAAAGCCCATGTTTTCTGTTACATGACACTTTACTGACTCTTAAAAAAAAAATATGAAGAGTTCTCATTTCAAAGCTGGGCATGGAATTTGTTCAACTCTGGCCACACGGGCTCCTTGGCCTCACCAAAGGAACCGAGGAGATGACACCATCATCGTTCCATTTGGTCTATCTTTGTCTCAAGTGTTAGAGTGACTCTGAGTCTGATGAGGGTATCATACCTCCCATGTTGAGGGGTGGCTACAGAGTGACCACTCTAGTGCCAGATCTGAGCACCATGAGCAATAGCCTCTGGCAGCGTAACCCTCTTGCTGAACAATGTTCAAGAACTGCAGCAAGTACTCTCTGGAAAAAGCTACAGAATATGCTCCGTACCAAGATCACAGTCACTGCAGGCTGTACTCACTGGCTCATCTGCCTAATCCTCCTTCAATCCTCTTCTTTTGGGGGCCTCCTTTAAGGCTGACTCTGAAAGTCTTCTCTCTCTTGCCTCTTAACCAGGCCAGGAATCTGGCCTTGTACCTCAGGTACCTCCAGTGTCTAGCCTAGGACTAGCATAAGATCAGATTCCTTTTTCCTGGAAAGATCCTGAGCAGAGATATGAAAGGATCGATAGCTTATCTTCCAACCGCTTCAGCTACTTACTGTCAACAATGCTGTTGTCAACTGACCTAAGCAAAAAACTGAGGGGGAGGGTCCTCATATCTTAGCCTTAATTTTTTTTTTCCTAAAATTTCCTGGGTAACTTCCTTAATCCACTATTCTCTTGTGTGGGTTTCAGTTACACCAAAAGATTTATCTTTGAAGAAGCAAGCATAAATGATTTGCAGCAGATTTGGTAGATTTTACTCTATGTAGTAAGCTATTAGGGACAAGGATGTTCATCCTATTCGATATGACGACTGTATATCATGTCATCTTTTAGAAAATTTTAGCTGTGATAATACAGTTTACTGTGTTGAGGGGCCCAATGTAAGTAAGAATCACCTTTTGGAAAGCTGTGAAGGAATAGGTTTCCTTTGCTCATTGCCTATGAGGATGTGTTAATTATACCTTGCTGAGCTCATGGGAAAGAATTAGACTCATTGCATTATTATAGAGTACTGAGAATAATGCTATCACTATTACACCGTCCTTGCGTTACCAGCTCATGAGGAGTTAAGGATGTTGATAAACTCTGGAGACCTTTGCCAATGTATAATATATGGGATCTTCCTAATGGATCATGCCTGCTATTTAGTAAAGGACAAAATTATCTTGGCCAACACTCATGAAGATGGCAAGAATGAACCAAAAAAGCGGGGAGAGGGGATAAAAATCTGGTTGAGAGGGGCAGCAAATGTCTTAAGCGAGGGCAGTTACCTGTAATGAGAGTGGAAGGAGCATACGGAAAATGATAAAGGCTTAAGGTTCTGTTTGTAAAACCCTTAATATATTTTTTATTTGCCTTGGAATAAAAGTCTTCCATTAAGGCTCAGAGGCCAATTTGAGTCTTTAGGGGCTCAATCCTTTAGGGGAAGTCACTCTCCTGCCTGTGAGAGCTGAAGAGCATTTAAGTAGAAATTAAAGTAGGTCATCCTATTACTAAGGAGAAGCCCCCAAGCAAGACAATAAAACAAATCTTGCTTGTTGGAAAAGGTCAAAGCTAGAATGCACAAATCTCATTGGAGGCAAAAAGAATTTGTCCCCAATATGAAGCCATACAAAGTATACAGAAAAGACTATGCAAATTCAGAGCCATTCTTGGTTTTCAAAATTCATCAGTGATCATTAAATACCCATGAGCCAAATGCAAAAACATTTTAAGAATTATTTTTGCCATCCAGGGTTCACATACAAACACCTTCAGAGCAGGATTTGCGGGAACACTGGCTGTGAAGGATGATCCACACATTGCCACCACACCATCCCTATAGCCCTTGCCCTCTGTCTCACTGTGTGGATGAATGCAAATTAAAAACAGGCTAAAAGAGAAGAGGAAATAAAATAAAATAAAAATATGAGAAGGGGGCTGAAATGAGAACATAGAAATAGCATAGAAGCTGTCAATTCCTAACCTGTCTCATATGATTTCTTAAGTGATACCAACTGCCATTGTACTCACTTATTTCAGGGTATTGTGATTCATGAAAGAGTTTGGTGTTTACTTAAGACTCGAGGTTATATCTAAGGAGCAGTTGCAATGAGGAGTCATCCTTCTTAAATTTTGGTGATTTCACTGAATATTTGTCTAATCCTGAAAGCTTATGTGAAAGTTTGTGTGGTAGATACAAGTAGAAATTTTCTTTTCTTCCTTTCTTTTTTTTTTTTTTGGAAATGAATCATAGTTTCATTTTTATTCCTTCTATTTTAACATGCAGATAATTTTTTGGAGATTTTTTTAAATTTCTTTTTTATTATTTATTTATTCTAATCTATTATACACAATGGCGGAGAATGCAATTCATTTCATATTACACAAATAGAGCAAGATTTTTCAAGTCACTGATTGTACACAAAGTATTTTCACACCATTCTTGTCTTCATACATGTACTTAATTTGATCATCTTATGGACTTGGGATTCAAGACAGCTAAGATAAATAGTGTTCTGGTAATGAATATAAGTATTAGTAAGTATTAGTTCATGTGCTCAGCTCTAAAATGAAACTAGGCAGAGGGCCAAGTGAAAAATCAGAGTTGGAACTTAATCAATGTGCTTTGCCCCTTTATACCCTGTTGTTGGCAATTTGGATGCTTTTGACATATAGAAAGTTGAGAAAGACTAAGTGGGAGGTGTCAGCTGTGACTTAAGGTATTATTGGTAAATATGGTTGAGGCCAGTAAAATTCTGTAGACTAAATAGAATTTTTAATAAGTCTAATAATCATTGAGAGGTGGACTGTCATTCATCAAACTCATTGAATGGTGGAATATGTCCATTTTCAAATTACTTTTGTTCTAACATATCTTTAGCTATTCAAGAAAAAAGAGTGTAAACGGATCATTGTGCACATTAGGTTTAGACTGAGACTATTGATTTAAGTTTTCTAGTGAGTGAGTTATCAATATGGCCAACTGCAAATTTCTTTTGGAATTACTGTGGATTGGCACATCAGTGTATTTGAATAGATCATGCATAACCTAGATTATTGTTACAGCAAACTCTTTGTATAATGTTATGACTGTTATACAACTTCAGTAAACCACATGGTACTGAGTAGTGAAAACATTTTATCTAGTGATTACTCAGGTGTATTAGGTGATAAGGGCTCTGTAGCAAAAGTAGATCTATGGCATTCTGTGGTGACCTGCCAAATAGCCCAAGACGAAATGCACAGTGAGCTAGACCTGTGCAGCAGGCTAACACCCTGAGCTGCTTAGGGAAAAAAATGGAGTAAAAAGATCTGCTGCTATTTGGCAGGTATCTTATTGTCAATTACACATCTCCAAATTTACTGGAGAATCCAGGCAAGGGGATAGTGTGCATGATAGCACAGCACCCTATGACAGGAGGGGAAGGGAAAACTATATCTGGGAGATCACTGTTGATACTTCCTTCTGACTTTGGAAAATTACATGATGACATCATTAGCTCCATCATTGGTTCCAAATGATCCATTCCTGTATGGTAATTATAAGAGCATATGTGAGTACTTTTAGAATACATTTATCTATAACAAAGTGTCTAGGCATCTCAAAATTTATAAAATAAATATTTTGAAAAAAATTGAGCATTTAGTGATAATTCATATATTGAATATAATTTGTCTTTTGACACCCAGGATTGATTACTCTAGTAAATCCTTCAAGACAAAGTGGAATTTCACTTTTTCAAATATCTTTAAGCACAATCAGGCACCTATTTTAAAGAAAAAAAAAATAAAATCACAGTGATTATTTGACATATCAGTCAAATATTTAAGAAAGAAATAATTGTGTCTGTCAATTCTGCTGCCTAATAAAGTAGGTCAAAAAGGCCTGACAGTGCTCAGCCCAGTCATTTCCATGGTTAAATACATTCCACATCTCTTTTCAAATAACATATCTAATTTTAGATTCAGGTAGTCATTTCATATTTTATCTTTACAGTTAGTTATACGTAGCTTCTTTATAGACAACTTCAGTCCCATGATTCTCATTAAAGTCATTGAAACTACTAGAAGAAAGTGTAGGAGAAAAGCTTCAGGACTTTGAAATTGTTGAAGAGTTGGGCAAAGATCAAGATCCCCAAAACACAGGAAATAAAAGCAAAACTAAATAGATGGGATGACATCAAAACTAAAAAGCTTCTGCACAGCAAAAAAAGCAATCAAGAGTAAAGAGACAGGCTGCTGGGGTTGTGGCTCAGTGGTAGAGCACTCGCCTAGCATGTGTGAAGCTCTGGATTCAATTCTCAGCACCACATAAAAATAAATAAATAAAAATAAAGGTCTAATTACAACTAAAAAAAAATTCTTAAAAAAAAGAATGAAGAGAAACCTACAGAATGGAAAATATTTGTAACCTATACATCTGATAAAAGGTTAATATTCAGGATGTATAAGGAACCAAAAACAATCTCAATAGTCAAAAAAAACTCGATTAAAAATGGACCATAGACGTAAATAGACATTTCTAAAAAGAACATGTACAAATGACTAACAGGTACACTAATCATTAGGAAAATGCAAACCAAAACCAAAATGAGATATAACCTTATTCCAGTAAGAATGGCTATTATCAAAAAGACAAAAGAAAACAAGTGCTGGTGAGAATGTGGAGAAAAGAGAACCTGGCACACTGTTGGTGGGAATGTAAATTAGTACAGCCATAGCAGAACACAGTTTGGTGGTTCTTTGAAAAATTAAAAATAGAACTACCATATGGTCCAGCACTTCTACTACCTAGTCTATAGCCAAAGGAAATGAAATCAGCATGCCAAAGACACATCTGTACTTCCGTGTTTGTTTGTTTGTTTCATCACAATGGCCAAGAAATGGAAACAGCCTAAGTGTCCATCAGCTGTTGAATGGATAAAGAAATGTGGTGCACATACACATATGCTATTTAGCCACACACAAAAAAAGAATGAAATCCTGTCATTAGCAACAACCTGGATGAAACTGGAGATCATCATTGTTAAGTGCAGTAAGCCAGGTGCTGCAAATCTAGTACCACATGCTCTCTTGTTCATGTGTTTAATCTAAAAAAGTTGAACTCAAAGAAGTTGAGACTGGAATGGTGCTTACCAAAGGTTATGGAGAGCATGAGGGAGGGAGGAAGGTAGAAAGGTTGATAAGTGGGTACTACGTCATAGTTAGAAGAAAGAAGCTCTGGTATGCCATTGCCCAATAGGGAGACAATAGATAACAACAATCTTCTATACATTTCAAAATGATAGAAGGAAGTATTTTGAATATTCACATTTATAACGAAATGATAAATGAGAAGACAGACATGTTTATCCCAATTTAAATATTATATATATATATATTTAAAAATTATAGATATCCGTGGGGTGTTATGTGAGATATCTCACATAACACCCCACGGATATCTATAATTTTTATGTTTTTATCAGTTAAAAATACACTTTTAAAATTCATGGAGATTTTGATGAAGGCATCTTTTAACCCTGGAAATTCACAAAGTAGCCAGTCTCTCTTCAGTGAAAGCATTGAATTATCTCCCAGTCAGGAGACTGTTGAAGTAGAATTACAGGAAGGAAACTCCATTTTCATTGTTCATGTTTAAAAGACAATCAAGCAACATATTCACTTTAGTAAGTCAGTGAAAAGTACCAGAATCTCATTTTCTTCTTTACTAATATGCTCATCCCACATCCCACACTCTGGCTCAGGTCCTTCCATTCTGTTCCTGAGTGGGACCGCAGAGGCCAGGATCAATACAGCCAAGCACCACTGTGTTTTTAATTGTATAAATTTAAGCTGCCTTTTAATGTACACATAGCAAGTTTGGTCCTAGGAAATTTCACATGCTGAATTGCTTTACTTTAGAGTTTCTCCAATGATCTCCTGTGACACTAGTGGTTCTGCTTTGAATATATGCAAGTATGTGAGGAAACAGTAAAAATCCATGACTTCTTATTCCTCCTGTGTGTTAAGTAGTCAAGCACATGGGATAAAAGCAGCAGCATTTCCTTGGAGCCTGAACAAGATGAGAGCCCTCTGGACAAGCAGTGAAGGCTGGTCCTCTCACCTACACTCTGCAGCCAACTGTGAAATGAAAGCAGAAGGTCAGCCAAGCACCCGAGAGCCAGGGCGAGCGCTAAACCAAGTTGTTTATCCTGAGCTCATTCAGGACCAGGCCCCAATTCCATCAGAATAATTGATTTTCCCATAAATGTGTATCTCTGCTTCATATGGAGCTAAATTCTGGAGCTAAGGCAGTGAAGCAACATTGCCTCTAAGCATTTGGAATGCACAGAAAACCAATATAAAGATTTCAATATTGTAAAATGTAGGACCCACAAGAGGTGCAATTACTCACAAAAGATTTCAGAAACAATTCTGAGCATTGTCGATTTTAGGAACCAAATGCAACTTTCTATTATTGGTCCATCATATTTATAGCATTGTGTGGGTCTACTAAAAATTAATTATTAATTAGATTAATGATATGTAAAATAAAGAGCAAAGAGCTTAGCTACAATGATTTCCTGGAATTAACATAGAAGGTTTTCACAGCCAAAGCATTGTCCCCAACCAGAAATTTGAAACTACATTTGTAACAATCAAGTTCCTATCAGTTCAAATGTTTTTTATGCCGTTTCCCTAGAGATACAAATAAAATGTTCCTAGAAATGAAACTCACATGAATGTCCCAGATTAATATCTGAGGGTCTCTAAATGGTCTCTTAATATGCTAAATTCATTACAGGGTTTCTTAATCATTGTTAGTACCCCTGACACAAACCTTTTCCCTAAAGGATACATGTGAAAAGCATTTATTATTTTCTCTTAAAAGTCTGCATTTTAGTTATCTACTGCCCAGTAAACAGATTCATACTATAATCAGCCACAACAGAAGCATCCGTGTGGCTTTACCTGACAACATCAAGACATACTTTCTGGTAAACATAATTGTAAAATAACTTTCTATGAGATCTACCTTATTTTCACATTGACTTCTTTATAAAACAGTATGTCTACTACCAGAGAGAGGTACAAAACAAATTCCCAAGTCTGAATGGAACAGGAAGTAAGATCAGTGTTCTGGTGAAACTGTGGTCAAGGGTTGTTGTACCAGCTGCCAGTTGGGAGGGTGGTTCTTATGCTTTAACTGTGGAGTATCCTGTCCACATGTGGAAATTAGGCTCTTCTTCAATTGCAGAGGAGTTTCTTCAAGGTCTGTTGGTCTTTTGACTGCATGTTTACCAAATCCAATAATCCATGCCTTTTCCAAATAAAAGCCAACATAGTAGAGTTACACAGCTGAGTGATAGCAGATAGGGGCCCTCACTATGGAAACTACCTTTGCCTTGGAGCTCTCTGTTTTATAAATTTAATTTGCAACTTTGCTCATTTTCTTAGTCATGGATGATTTTTAAGGCTTGGGAGTCAAGACCTTATACTACTCACCTGTGTGAAATCCAGGCTGTATAGGCCTGATGCATAGCAAGTACTCAACTGGTGTTTTCTGGAGCAACCAACAGGTGTTTCCTAAATAGAAAGAGCATGAGAATGGCTTATGTGGAAAGAAATGCTGGAAGAAACAAAGATTCGGCACAGCTATGTCAGTGTGTAATAAGTAAAAGCCCCAGCAGTTAGTCTCAGCAGCAGGAGGAAAAGCAGAAAAAGGATCCTTCTTGGCTCTGCCCATATTGGTTGTTGACATTGAGCAGTGTCTAATTTTTCTGAACCTCAGTTTCCTCATCAGTAAAGTATAATTAAATAATACCTATCTTAGATATGACCTCAATAATTTGCTAACATATGTTATTTTCCCTCCCTCTTCTCTGGTAAAGGGAAGTGAACTTAGCATCGTTTACACATCCTATAAGATAATGATAAATATATATTATGTATAATATATAGTAGCATATTTGGCATGTAATAGATAATAGAATATGTAATAACGTATATGTAAAATGAAGGTCATGCCCTATTTTCTAGTAATCTACAGGATTTCAAAAAACAGTTGTTATTTTCCTTTTTTTTTCCTGTTATTTTATTTAATGCCAACAATTTGAAAGACACCTGGCACCCTGTGTGTCACCATGTGTCTCACCAAAGCAAAGCACGGACATTTTGGGGCCTTTCAGGAGCAAAGCAATGTACTGCTTATATTATTTCTGCCAAGGGGGGATTCCTCCTTTAACTTGAAACAACTCTGAATTCAAAGGGAGAGATGCACAATGAGGAATTAGCCCCTGGATTCTGACGGGCTACCTTCCAGTTAATTAACATACCGCATGTGCAAAAGGAGACGTTTTAATATTCCAATGAATATTTGTGCCTTGGAATAAATAGGAAGACTCTTCTCCATGAGGTAAAAGGAGCTCATGAGCAGCGTGGTGGTCACTTATGCCCCAAGCAGAGCCCTAGTTCCCTGAGGACAAGTCACAGATAATGTGGGGTCCGAAGTGCCGCCCCTGGTCGCTCAGAAGTATATGTGATTCTACCAAATACCACGCACTATCTTTGTACCAGAACCTGTTGTCCATTTGGCTGGATGTTCAAATCAAGAAATCTCCAGCCCTCAAGGCTGGATGTAAGGCTCGAACTAGCATCCTACAGAAAAAAAAAAAAAAGAAAAAAAAAAAAAAAGGTCAGCACTTTGATACACAGCTCCCACAAAATGGAATTTTAATGAGCCTAAGCAAAACCTGAGCTTCTTGCTCAGAAAGCAGGTGTCTTTGTTCTTTTCATGTTTTAACATTTCACTAGCCTACCATGTCCCCTTTTATTCTGGTACCTCTCCTCTAAGAACTGAAGAGAAGCAGCCCATGCCTCTCTGAACTGTTTTTCTTACCTAAGATGTTTGAATTTTTGTGTTTTATGAAAATCTTAGGAAAGATGTTTTGAGGTGTCATGGTGTGTTCTGAAATTCTTTTTTAGTGGCGTAGTAGTCAAATTTGACCTAACTAATCCTGTTTGGTGCTGTGATTGGGGAACATGTGGCTTTTGGCACATGATAATATGAACGCATGCTATCCTGAGTGTTATTGATTTACTGGAAAGGCGGGGGTTGTGGGGAGACAGAAAGCTCAGGGAGAGTCAAAGAAGTCAAAGAAAAGCCCAAACCTTTGATGTTTGCTTTTACTCACTTGTCTAAGATTCCTCTTTCTGAAAATAAGGCTTTTGTTTCTGCACAGGGATGTATTGTTAAAAGTCAGATTGCAAAGCCAAAATTTGGGAAGCTTTTCCTTCCCCATAAACAGATACATCTGGGCATTTGGGGGCACAGTCCAGGTTCTCTGAAGTTTCTGAAAGTTCGCATATATGTGCCCAAGCAGTACAGCATCACATTCTGAGTGCAGAGGGTGATACAGCATTTTAATATGCTTTATCAAAGTGTGATTGGATCCAAAGGCCAAGCATTGTAAGAAAAAAATGTTTTGCTAACTCTTTTAACTGTCACCAAAACAGAGTAAAAAGCTACATATTAGAGCCCAGTCCACACTCCCCAGGCCAAGTTTCTCATGGTTCAAGGGCAGACAAGCTCATTCCCCATGCTGACCCATTGCTCAGCTGCTAGAGGCAATTTTCCCACAGAGCCTCTTCTTATTGTTGTTGGTTGTAGCATTCATAAAATACTCATATCTAATATCTGACAAGCATAGTGCTCGAATTTATGCTCTGCTCTTGTCCTAACAGAATTATGTAATAACAGTGAAGAACTTAGGGTTCAGAAGGAAAGTTGAGTGAGTCAGAGACTGTACTCAATTACGCATGGGTATTTTCCCTACAGTCTGAGTCTAAATTAGAAGAACATCACAGATGCAAGGCACATTGGACAAGGAGCACATGCGTGCATTTAAATCATGTATATCTTACTTTTTTACTGATGTAATTGTGAAATATGTTCTTTTTGCATTCATAATTAGGGGGTGGAACAGATGGTGAAGGCTTAGTTTAAAATAATCTGTCATTAAAATAACCTAGCCTACTGGTAATTCTTCTCTCTAACTGGAGATAGGTCATAGGGAAAGAGTTTAGGGTGATTTCCCTCCCCCTCCTTTCTGCACTGGAATGTAAAAAAAAAAAAAAATGAACCACTAATTTCAGAATGGAGAATTGTCCCTGGGAGGGCACCATACTAGAATTTCACTCAGAAATTTGGCTGCAATGGAATATGCATAAAAAAGAAAGCAAAGACAAAACTCCTTTGACAAATATAAATCCATTTAGCACAATGCATTAAACATTAGTATACCTTCAATCATGCAGCTACAGTTAGTTTCATACCCTGAAAGGAAATAACCTCATCATTTGACAAACACCGTTAAAAGCATTCAGCTTTTGGGGTTAAGAAACTGTGCCATACACTTTATATGTTACACTGATGTCAGGGGATATAAATTATAATTACAGGCATTATTATTCAGAGATGCCGCAGCTCCTGACTCCTGCATCCAAGCCTCACTCCTTGCCTGTGTACCTCATAGACTTACTGGGATGTGACAAAGGAAATCTCCTATCAGCCCTGTCTGGATAGCTAAGAACTGTTTTCAGTAATAAGAAAACTGTCTTGATAAATCAGATACTTGCATGTCTTTAAAATGTCTGTTTTACTGTTTCTTCTAAGATTTTGTTCTCCATCTGCTTTGAGGGAAGCAGATAGATTTCAGCATGGCTTTATAATAAATCTTCGAGGAGGGACTAGCATTAACATTTGTGTAGGTTCTTTTTCATCTTAATCCAACCTTAGTTAATAATCAGAAAATTCTACATAGTGGGTAAGAAGATGTAATTAACCCTTTGACCCCAGAATCTTAATTGGCGCCTGTTGAAAACAGTGGGCAGTTAAAAAAAAAATTAAAAAGTAGCCTGCAGTGATTGAACCGCATAGTATATAATAGCTTTCTCAATTCAAAATTTTAAAAAATTCCACAGAACTTTCAGATTAATCACATTTGGTTTCTGAGACTTCTGATTGAACGTTTCCTTCTTCCTCCTACCTTTTTAAGTTGAGACACCCAAATTAAATCAATATTGATGCTTTTCTTCAGACTTTTCTAAGCAGCAGACTACAGCTAACTACAGACAGGAACGCCCTTGAATGGAAAGGTAATGGCTGTGTGAAGAGTAACTTGCCAATCTGCTTTAGACCCAACTTCACATCCCATTCCTTATTTGAAAGGTAATCAAACCTGAATTGTGGGTATTTGTCTCAGAATATAGTTACAATTGACCAAAATGATACGTATAAAAGTAAAAAAAAAAAAAAGAAAACAACAAAAAAAGAGCTAATTAACCAAGGTGTTTTTTTTTTCTCTTTAACCTCTACAATGACTAACAACTAATCTGACTCATTTTCTCTACCAAACTGGCTGTTATTTTTAATTGAATTGACTGGATGTCTTTGTGTCATGTAGACATAGACTCATTTTAATCTCACCGGGAAATTGGAACATGTGTCAAAGCCTCTATTTTTGCCAAACAAAACTGGCCAGGTCTTAGGTGGCTGCTGCTTAATAGCATCAGATGTTTAGCCTCCAGATATTCCTTCTCCCTGCCATGGTGCCCAAACCTCCTGAGTATTTTAGGAAGTACACGGGATCTGAACCTAATGTTAAAAGTTACAATCTCCTTAGATGAGAAAGTAAAGTATATGTGTAAATGAAAATGATATATCTATTCAGGAACAGCCCTGAATACTTAGTAAGGCCATAAAAGGTCTACTCTAACCTTGATATTCCAAATATCCAGACTGTCTGAGAAATCCGTGGCATCTAAATCTGCAAATAATCTAATAAATCCTAAATAACACTTTTGGGCAAAACAGTTTCCATCCCTCTTTGTCATTATAGCATGTGTGTTATAAAACAAAAAGCATTGAGCTCAGAAGTATAACTAGATTTATTTTTTTTAATTTTTTTAAACTTTTTTTTTTTTTTTTTTTTTTTTAGTTTTTCGGCGGACACAACATCTTTGTTTTGTATGTGGTGCTGAGGATCGAACCCAGGCTGCACGCATGCCAGGGGAGCGCGATACCGCTTGAGCCACATCCCCAGCCCTATAACTAGATTTAAAAAGTCTTGACTGTGCTATTGTTTAGGTGCTTGTTTGACAAAGATAAGCAAGACTCTGTTCCACTGTTGAGAAATTTGTCATGTCTTGTTGAATAAGCCAACAAGGATCATACAATGTTGTAATATTATGGAAGTACTGAAGATTCAATCCTGGTTTCTGCCACAAGCTGGCTGTCCCATCTTGTCCAGCCATTTAGCCTCTCTGTGCCTCAGCTTCCTCACCTGAAAAAATGAGGGTTTAGACTACATGAGATTATTTCCATGCCAACTTCATCCATGCCAACTTTCTTCTGCTCCCAACAAGCCTTCTGATTGTCTCCACAGAAGTTCTCCTGTGATCTCTCTCTGTGTCATCACTCTCATTTGACAGTAGCATATGAGAGATGTGATTTGAGAAGATGGCCTACTGAGTTCTCTAATCATATAGAGCCCAAGGCTATTAGGTTGAATGAGAAAACAAACCAGGACCTTTTCTCCAAAGGGAAGGTCAAAGGGGGAGGGTTCTAATCCTCATGAGTCAATGATACCTGTAGTTTGAGACAAATACCCATAATTCAGGTTTGAATACCTTTCAACTAAGGAATGGGATGTGAAGTTGGGTCTAAAGCAGATTGACAAGTTACTCTTCACACAGCTATTACTTTTCCATTCAAGGGTGTTCCTGTTTACAGTTAGCTCTAGTCTGCTGCTTAGAAAAGTCTGAAGAAAAGCATCAATATTGATTTGATTTGGGTGTCTCAACTTAAAAAGGTGAAAGGAAGAAGTAAATGTTCAATCAGTAGTCTCTGAGAAATCTTGTTTCAGATAAAGATGTGTTGAAGTGAGATCCTTCCCGGATTTGTAGGAAGGAATCTTCTCTCCATTTGCACTGGTTTCAGGTGCAGTGAGATCAGCACACTTGTCTCCATAGATTCAAAACCAATGCAAAGGAAGAATGAGGGCATAAAACATTCTACAGTGGAAAGGTTAGACCTGATGAGGCCCTAGAGAGTTTGGCAGTTTGTCAAAGATAAGGACCCCATATCTCTTAGACAGTATTTTGTTCCCCACAGTTGGTTCCAGGGGAAATACCATAGAGCAAAGGTGACCATGTGACCTCTTGTGCAAATGATTTATAAACTCTTTTGTCATCCCACTTCTGGTTTTTTTTTTCCCTAACGATCTATCGTTTGAACCAAGTGATGCAGTTCAAGAAGTCGTAGGATGCCTTTTAGTCTAAATATTTTAACTTAAGAAATGCTGTGAACATTTGTCTTTTCAGAAATCACCCATATCAATTAGACAATGTTTATTTTTAGTAGAAAACAGAATAGTTATTGAGTCTATTAGGACACAAAATCAAACTCACCTAAGGATGGGCTGTTGCCTAACTGCACTAAACCTCAATTTCATTGTATATTAAATGTTGATGATATTTGTGAAAATTTAAAAATACATGCATACTGCTTAGCACACACTGCTTAATAAATAAAAGCTGTTATTATTTTACTGTCTCACCTAAAAAATTTCTATTGGGTAATTCACTCTTTTGTGAAGCAATATAATGTAACTTGAATTGTCTTCACAACTCACTAAATCA
Organism: Urocitellus parryii; assembly: GCF_045843805.1. Classification (NCBI taxonomy): domain Eukaryota; kingdom Metazoa; phylum Chordata; class Mammalia; order Rodentia; family Sciuridae; genus Urocitellus; species Urocitellus parryii. Next base: position 45,656,744 of record NC_135536.1, read on the forward strand.
GAGGATACGACTGGTTGCCAGCTACAGTGTCTATCCATTGTGGGGCAGTGAAAAGAAGTCAGAAAACATGAAAATCCACATTTTATGTATGCATATAAATAAATACACATGTATGCCCAAATACGTATATCTAAACATATATGCACAAATACATGTATTTCATTGCCTTAGTCTGTTCTGTGCTGATATAGCATAATACCTGAGATGGGGTAATTTACAAAGAAGAGAGATTTATTTCTTATAGTTCTAGCATCTGTGAAGTCCAAAGTCAAGTGCCCCATATCTAGCCAGGGCCTTCTTACTGCATCATCCTACGGCAGAAGACAGAGGACAAGAGAGCAATTGAGAGAAGGAGAGGAAGGGGACCTCACTCATTCTTTTATCAGGAACCCACTCTTGAGATAACTAACCTGCTCTAGCAAAAACAGCGTTAATCCATTCATGAGCACAGAGTCCTCTTGACCTAATCACTTCTTAAAGGTCTCATCTCTAAACACTATATTGCACTGAGGGTTAAGTTTTCAACATATGAACTTTGGGAGACACATTCAATCCACAGCATTTGTATGCATACACATTCTTTTAAATTCAGTATTGTTTCTGGGGTTTGAAGGAATAGATATTTTACCTGAATTTTATGTACTTTTTCTACCTTTCTGTATTTAAAAACTATGTCATTAATTTAGTGCTTCCCCATATCTTGCTCCCAACATTGATTACATGTATTTTGCAAATTCACAACCTTTGCCAATGCCACTAATACTTAGTGTTGCAAGTAAGTCTTGTGCAATCCACTTTATTAAAAAATAAATAAATGAAGCAAAACAAAAGACTTAAGGATGATGGAAACTGCAAAATGTGCTTGGACCACAAGAAATTCAAACAAATGTATTTCCATTTTGGGTGGTGGCTTATAGTTGGAGACCTGATGATTTACGTCATTTGTCGAACTAGCAATGCAACTCTCCAATTAAAAAGTTGGTCTGAGGTTTCAGTAGTTACAGATGATGTGCAGATACTTTCATTCTTTTGTTCTTTCTTCTTCTGTGTTCAGGAGTTCTAATAGAAACTAGATCTATCACAATAAAACTTTAATACTGAGTTCTGCAAAACAGGATAGCAGTTTGCAAGGTTTCAGCCTGTAAACATTCACCCATAATGTATTGACTTTTCTTATTTGTTCTAACACAATAAGCACTGAGAATAAGGAGGGCATAATCCTCTATTAATTACTAAATTATTGATGTCCATAGTAGTTCAAGTAGTGATCCTACTTGCTCTTCCTATAGAAACTCTTTTTTTTCTTCCTTTTCAATTTCCATTCCTCTTCAGCTATTTAAGAGAATGTGTTGCTGATTTACTTTAAGTAACCACTGAATCCCCCCAAAATAAGGGTGAATGAAATCTTATGAAATCATCACAACCTTATTTATATGTGAATGTAATGTATCTCGATCAAAACAATGCAGGCCAAAGGAAGTTCCTGAAATAAAGAAAAGTTTATAGTTGTGATTCAGGTGTCTGAATTCGTTTACATATAATGCAGTCCTGAAAGATCTTAGAACTTGGGTTGCATATGAAGAAGAAATGGTCTTAAATTCATGTGTTGCTTTATATCAGTTGCCTTGTTAATTAAATATCAGATGTATTTATTAACCTGTTTATCTGTTTGTTTGTTTTTTCCTGCAGTCCCTGGATGGCTTTGTATTTGCACTAAATCAAGAAGGAAAATTTTTGTATATTTCCGAAACAGTCTCCATCTACCTAGGCCTCTCACAAGTAAGTGAAAACATTTAGATTCTTGGTGGCAAATTGTGAAGGCTCTCTCTGCCTCATGTTTTTCCTTCTTCAACGGATATTCTATTTAGCATGAATTATCAAATTTATTATTTAATGGGCTCTACCGGACTCACTAAGTCAGTGAGAAACCTGTCAGAATAAACTTGTGCTCAAAAACTTTAGTTCCCCTCCCTGCCCCCCAAGGATCATTATTAATTTATTGAGAACAAATGAAGTTTCTTCCCTCGGTTGTTTTGAACTTTGAAACCTCTGTGCCCAGTAGGAGAGGGACACACTAATAGTGCTTCCCTTGTGTCCTATTACTGGATGTTTATGGAGTACCCTGCATTATCCTGGGAGCTGACACAATGGCAGGAGTCATTTGGAGTCAAGAAATTCTGAAAGAGACCATTAAAATGTGTGGCAGGGAAGGTTCCAGCAAGGATATATTTTGCTGCCTTTGCAAATGCTTCCTAATGCTGAAAGACAATTTCATAAAATAAGGCAGTCTTTCATTGTTTGCTATTTAATTGCTCACATGTGTTTATCAGAGGGTAAAAGAAAAGAAGATGGATTCTGATGGGGCAAGTGACAACATCCTGGTTTTCAGTTCTTGATATTCCCCTGGAACACAAAAATTTTAGTTCCATTGGATTCCAAGACCCGGGCTGCATCTACAGAATGCCAAAATATCCTGAAGTAAAGTTTACCATTCAGCTAACTATCCAGATGTTTCTCTCCATAAAAGTGCTAAGCATCTGGGTATTTGTGCCTGTACAGGTAATTGGCTAAGTTTGACCCTTTTCATCTGGTGGTTTGGAAGGAGGAAAACAGCCTAGCCTCAGAGGGAGGGATTTTGTATGTATGTGACAATCTGCCAACTTGGATAATCTACCTCTCATCAGCTGCCTCTTGCAGCTGAAGCTAGAGATAAGATTCGCCTCTCTCCTCTTAAGTGGGGCCCACCCAGACCCACTGCTTCTCAATGTTGGCACAGCTCTAAGGGAGCATCTAGCATGGCTGGCTCTTGGTGAGTTTGTTGGGTAATAGCTAAATCAAGAAAGACGTTGGAAAATAATAGAGAGAGAAGAGATTTGGCATTTCACGAGGGTTGGGGGAGGAGGAGAAACACTGCCAAATTTGACTATTTACTGTTGAGAATCCAAACATGGGGTACCATCATTAATGCTTCCTTTAAGAACATACAAGCTATCAGATGTAATGTGCAGAGAATTCTATTTTTTGTGGGCTTTAGCAAACCAAGCGATAAAAACTGAGCTATTGTTAACTCAGTATTAGTATTCTTGTATCTTGTTAAAACTTCTGGTTTTGTAATAGCCTTTAATAGACCTTAAGCCTTGTCTTAATCTGCTTGGGACCTAGTAGTGAGAATCTTCAATTTTGAAATTGGTGCGCCACCATGTTGCAAATACTGTATAGAACTGGAAACGCCACTATTTGTTGTTCTGCAATGCCCATATTCATCTGTTTTATGTGGAGTATCCAACGAAGTTTAATAAGCCAGTAAAGAAGAAGGATGAATAATTAGTTTAAGCAGGTAAATGCTAATTAGGGAACTCCTGAAAAGCATCCATTATATACTAGCTCCAAACACATTTTACAGCCCTGGTTAGTGGTGTAATCCAAATTCTGTCAAGGCAACTGCATTTTCTGTAATTGAGATGTGTATGTTTGCTTTGCATAACAGATGGCTCTGTATGCTTAGACTGATAGCTAGGAAAATAATAATTGCATTATTCTGGCCAAAAGAATATTAGCTCTTGGGTTTTGGCCATTTCAGTCAGTCCTCCTGCCAGCACAGCATATGCACATATATGGATTGGATTTTCAAGGAAATTGATGCATCTGGAATAGTGTGGCCATCTGAAATATCATCTGTTCAAGAAAAATTTGGCTTTAACCCTGTGCTGGTTTCTCCTTAAATGCAGTTTATTTCTGTTCTTCTCTACTATAGCATTAAGTCAATCTTTTCCTAAATATGAAATAAATAATTGAGGTTTCTGCAAAAGAAAGTAGCCATGTAGAAATGGTACAGGATCTGGCAACTTCTGTGCGCTCAGCTCCTGCTTTTGCATGTGGTGGCTTTAAAAGTGTGCACCAATAGTCAACATCTTGACTTACCCAAGGCAGACCCTGGCTCCGTGCGCTGCTACCTTCTCCTTCTCATGGACACTTGCAGTGTTGAGGCTGGGATATAGGACACAAGTCTTCATTTGGCAATATTACACAACTGAAATGATGAGGGGTCAGAAAAAAGTGATTTTTTTTTCACATACCAATCTATGTAGAGTTCAAAACTGAAATTTAAGAGTTCTAGATTAACATGAAAATGGCCTAATATGATATAGCTTTAAATGCTGAAACTTAGGAAAAGAGTTTTCAAACCAGTTAAGCTACCAAGTCATACTAGGAAACTGGAGATCCCTGAGACATACCGTTCTCAAGCCATTTGGGAGGTTGCAGGGTGCCTCAGGGAAATACGCAAACATATTCTAAGTCATTCAGTTAAGCATCTGGTCTTCTACCAATACAAACACATGCACGGGAGCACAACCATTACTAAAATTTGGACTGAATGCTCTGCTTGTGTTCTACAACTTTGGCTAAGTGGTTATTCCACCATATTCTAGATAGCGATAAGGAGTAAGTTATGCTCCCTCCTTTCCTTTTAAAACAGTTTTGTTAAATAAAAAACATGTGCCTCTATCAGCAAAGACCTACCCAGAGAAATTGCTGAGTATCTCTGTTTGTTAGGGCGGAGCCATGTCTGCATTTCTTTTTTTTTTTTAATTTTTTTTTTTTGAAAGAGAGAGAGAGAGAGAGAGAGAGAGAGAGAATTTTTAATATTTATTTTTTAGTTTTCGGCGGACACAACATCTTTGTTGGTATGTGGTGCTGAGGATCGAACCCGGGCCGCAAGCATGCCAGGCATGGCGCGCTACCGCTTGAGCCACATCCCCAGCCCCCATGTCTGCATTTCTAACTCTCAAGATATTCCATCCTCAGTTTTATTTTCTTTCAACATGTAAATAAATATGGTGGCTTTAAAATGGCTTATGCCAATTAGGATTTGTTTTTGGCTTATGAGAAAAACCGTGAAGTAGGGAAACTTCTGCTGAGCTTGGTGGTGTAGCCTGGGTACAGAGCCAGCCAGAATGAATTTGTTTTTGCATGACACTGAGTATGAGAGTTCCTGGTGTCCAGGACACTGTGTGCTGGTCACTGTCATGTGCTTGTGGTGAAGGAATGAAGTAAGCAATGGTAAGATTCGAGTCTCCTCAGCAGCCCTTTTGTCTTTTCCAGGCAGTCAGATAGATATGTAACTTCACATCCAAGAAGTGGTTTTAGGTGGTAGAAGTATGCATTGTGGACTTGCTTTCCTAGGTAAAAATGATTCCCACTTACTCACCATGAGGCCTTCTCCTAAAGGAAGAGCCCCATATATTAAGGATGATTTTGGTTTACATAGAGATTAAAAGACTTCTTATCCCTAGCAATGGCATTCAGAGCTAGCCAGACAACTCTGCTCCCTAGCTATGATGGAACTGGTCAAATGAAAATAAAGAAAGAAAATAGAATAGATTCCCTAATTCTGAAAATGTAACAATGATAATGTACCCAGCTTTTATGAAATCTCTTCCAAAACATAAGGGGCTTAATCACCAAAGAATCCAACAAGGACATTTCATGATAAATAAAAAGCAGTTCTAGTTTATACAGAATTTAAAGTTTGGAGAAATATTTATATGTTGGCTTATATTCTTCTCTTTCCACAAAGGATTTGAAATAAACATTTGCAATAAAAAATGATGTCCACATAGAACAAGGGAATAAAAAATAAGCAAAAATGGGTAATATGTTGCCACAGAGTAGGAGAACACAAATAGGTGCATTTATAAAATGGGATATAAATGGTCAGATTTAGCTGTGAGCTTCCTGGCAACCAAAGCAAAAAAAAGAAAATAGAATCAAATGCCAAAAATAAGGAATCATTGCTTTTCAAGGATAGCAGTTTTTCTGGACCTGAAATCTGAAAATAGATTTCATATAGGATACCTACAGAGGCTAACATATAGATTATAGACATATCAATTTGCTTCCACTAGAGTCCACATTCACAGCAAGACTTAAATGACACATATGGCAAACACAAACATTTTAGAAATCTCATAAGCTGACAGCATCACTGCAGTGAATCATGGCTAGGCTAAAGATCATTTTGAGAGTTCTGGAATTTAGGCCTTTCAATAGCATTGGCTAATTTGATGTTTACATGGTTTCAAAATCAGCTTTCCTTTTATCCACCCTCAAACACTGCATTTTCTTCTAAATCCTCATGAGAACCATAACAGTATAGGTGTCAGAGGCAGAAGACATGGGTCTCAGTTAGCAGAGGATAAAAATGGACTCATGCCTTCTGAAAACCTTTATCCTTGTGAGGTTGAGAGATGATTGTGATGCACAGCTATGCCAGCAGAATGTTTTCAACCTGGGAAATTAACCCCCTTTTTAAGGTTGTGACATCATTAAAAAAAATACCCTATGCACCAGCTGAAGCCTCTCTTGAAATGTGTTCTAATCACCCTCCTCCACATAATGAGTGACTTCCCTTCTTCTCACATGTCCCCACCCTCATATCAGATATTTCCTGGAGATCTAAAATCAGCCAGAAGGTGGCTGCAGACTGGGTTACAGATTGGTCTGTTTGAAGGCAGCTTGCTGAAAGGGACAGGGTGACTGCCGATATAATAAGGGCTAAAAGAGGTGAAGGTGAAAAAGGGTAAATGGTTGTTTTAAATTTGGTCTTTTTTTTTTTAATCATGCAGATATTTATCATAAACTCCTTTACCCATCCTGTTGTTCATCTCCATATTTTAGATTTCTCTGCATTTGTTATATAGAATGGCAAATAAAATTACAGCCACAGCGCACAAGTACAAGGTCAAATAAATGACAGAGCTCAGTCTATTTGTGAAGCTATTCTGAAAGGGAACCATGGTGCCAAATGTGGTTTATTTGAATAATAAAGAAGAATTAGATTCCCCTGATAACTTGGCCGAGGGCCAATAAATCACTGGAGGTTAAAGATGCTTTGCAACTGCCATGTCTTTCTTTTGCTTTTCCAAAGTGCAAGCCTCAACTCTTCCATTCTCTGTTTTTCAATGCAAATCAAGTTGAGGTTATGTGGTTAATACTCTCGCTTCTGTGCTTGTAAAAGATATATATTTCTTTAGTGAGGTGAAAAAAAAGAAGACATTAACTTTCCTTACAAGTTATTGCTCTTGTTTGGCATCATCACATCCTAGAGAGCTGGAATATAGAGACAAAAAAAAAGGTATTATTATTTCAACACAACAGAGGGCTTGCAGTGATGGAACCAAGTACATCCATCCATCATTGGCGTTTTTTACAGTTGGTTTTCTAAATTTATGCAATGCTAGGATAACTGGGTTCCTTTCCTAAATGAATGCAAATGTTGCTTTATGGCCCCCCTTTTCAAAGTCTTTTGAGTAGGCATACCTTGATTTTTTTTAAAAAAAAAGGAAGAAAAAGAAAAATGTGTAATTTTCTGCAGCTTGTGATGCCCGCCCCCTCCCCTGCCATCAGTAAGTCTGCATTTTTCTCCTATACTAATCATAAAAAGTTCATCACTTCTGGATATAACAAAGAAAAATGCCCTTTTGAATGTGGAAGCTCTGAGGGTTTGGAGACTATTGAGAAAATATAAGTATCAAAATAATTCAGAAACAGTACAAGGCACAGTGGCACATTATCAATTTACAACATTTAAATTGATAAATGCTTGGTGGTGAAGGCCTACAAGGGCACTTTGAAAAGCAAATAGCGACCTGGTGAAGAAATTGATTTTTCCCCCCCGAAAATGACTGCATGATGCATCATTTGACTGCATGCTGTCCGAGTGCTTGACAGAGATAATCTCAGCAATCCCACGGGTGACCTTATCGTTCTCACCAGGGCAACTTTGTCTACGTTCTGACTTTGTGCATGTCAAGGTTCCTCCCGGCAGGATCCTTGGGGGAAAAAGTTCCTCTGTTCGATCCAGATATTGAACAGCTCGCTCTTCCCCCTTTTCCCTCCACCCCACCCCGGCAAATAGGCAAACACGCCTCTTTATTTCATCCATAATTATGAATGAGTCAGGCAGAAGAATACAGCTCTGTGCTCTGTATCTGTGAAAGCCCTTATTGCCTTTTAGTTCACATAGTTCTTAGCTGATGATCTATAGTGGCAGGGATCTTTTTTATCAAAAAGAGTAGGAAAATTCCCTAATGTTCTTCTATGGTACGCTGCCGTCTTAAGCAAAATGGGAAAAGCTAGCTTGTTTCTTTCTCTCCCTTGCTTATAGGGGTTTTTCCCCCTCCCCTAAATTCTTGACACAGAAACCTTCTGAAAGTGTCTTAAGCCATACCTGTTACTTTCTATTAACTTTGTTCTCTTACCATCCAGTGATCCTAGGTATTTATCTTATACCTTTAAAATTATGCAACAATGGTATAAGCCCCAGGTAATGTGTTACCCTGAGATATTTGGCTATGAATCCCAGTGGCAGCCTCTGTAGAAATTCGATGCAGTCCATGAGGCTTCTTCGGGACTGCTGGTGTATGGGAAAGTGTTTTTCTATCAGAGAGGAATAATTGACAATTTTTTATGCTTAATTTTTTTTCTGTTGATATATATGGATGCGTGTATGTGCGTGTCTGTTTATCAGTAATCTTCCTGCCACACAGCTTGTCGTTGATAATTACAATTCTTGATTAGCCATTTCTTGAAGGCAACAAATTCCCTGCCTGGTTTGGCCCCCTGAAGCTATAGTCCCCACTGCCTTTGACACCCTCAGTTCACCATCTTCAACCCCTTTTACCTCCTTCTTTCATCCACAACATTAATTCTGAGTGAACAAGACGTGCTTCCTTGCTTTTGACAAGATTTGCTGCAGTCTCATGCGACAAAAACCCAACACTCATTCCAGATTCAGAAAGTAGGATTTATAACAGCATTTTAATTTAATGTTGGATGTCGAACATATAAAGAGATCACAGTAGTACTAGAGCTGAAAATTGATGCCTTTTTTATTAGTGTCCTCTCAGAAGTGGGTGAGACGCTGTTTGTGCAGTGGAGCACAGAGCAGCACAGTCAGATGAATGAGGATATGCTATCTGCAAGGAATCATATTTCAAGCCACTGTCGGCCTCTATTGATGTGCTCAGAGTTGAAAGGTTATGCTAGTAAATGCCATCCGAATTTCCAGCATTAGAAATCGGTAGAATAATCTGCTGCCTGTCACTTTATGCTCAGCCTAAATGCACTGCATGGGGATGTTTTACTTATTTTAACTCCAAATTAATTTCTTATTACTGGTGCATTTCTTTCTCTTCTCCATGCCTTCCTCAGTCCCCAAATAGGACTGATCTTTCACAGGTTCTTGAGAATAGACCAATTTCTGTGAAAGAAATGTGCGTCATCATACATGAGAATCATGTTATTCTGACTTATTCCTTTGAACATATTTTACCAGGCAACGAGGCTAAAACATAGGAAGTCTATGTGAAGAGGCCTCTTCTTGTTAGATTGCATCACAGAATCTCAGGACAATTCAAGATAGGCTCAGTATTGTCAAATGTATAAATTGAGGAACTTCTACATTGCTTCTTAATTCCTGGAATTAAAGTGAGCCAGGGAAAAAGAAAGATGGAGATTTTCTTCATTTTATGAATAAGGAAATCTAATGTCCAAAAAATGCTTTCTAAGGAGCCAGCTCATTTTGTTTGTGTGGTTAAAATGGTATTTTCAGCTTCATTTTTGAAGTAGAGCACTAAGCAAAAGTAAGATTAAGAAAATTTAGCCATCATTCTAAGTCTGTAATTTATTCATTTTTAAATAATGAAATGATGTTTTTCTGAATTAACCCATGTATTATTCATGCAGGCATTGGCAATGTAATGTCCCTAGTTTTCTGGAAAGCAATGTGCATTTCTTTGCCTGACAAGCAGTATTTTCTATATGGTATTAATTTAATGACTTATTTTATTATGCAAAGTTGGAAAGTAAAGATAATTTCTGTCCATAATGTGGTGCTTATATAGACAATATATGCAAAAAAGGAAATACCTCTGCACCTAAGCCCACTCTCCTTTCTCAGTGAACCTGGACCCTGTGTGAATGATGAGAGAATGCAAACTGCTCATATGAAGAGTAAGAAATAACTTGACCTTCTGGGAAGGAGGTCATAAAATCGTTAAATTCATGTGAAATCCAAATTTCATTTCTACATAAACACATTCAATCTATATAGGGTTTTAGGTCTTACATAAGAAGACATGGTTTTCATGACAGGAGTAACATGGCAACAATTTCAATGATAATTTCAGTTGGAATATAATAAGGAAATTGACTTTAGGATTTTGCATAAGTTCTAACTAGGCTGAAGACCTAAAAACTGATGCTGGTTTTGGAAAACAAATGTTCTATAGCTTTTTATCTTTCTTATGCCTATTTTCTTCTTTAGGTGACAGCCTAAAAATGTAATCTCTTTTAAAAAAGATAAAGCATCATTTTTAAAGAGATTGGTAGCAATTGGGTCAATTATTTAAGGTATCTTTTGATATATGTTTGTGTAAATATGTCTATAACATACCTATCTGAAGTTTGGAATTGGTTTCTTTCTAATTTGGTTTTCATGCCTACTGCATTTTGTCTATTAATAGCAATACTTTCCAAAATGATTCACTCAAACAGAAAACCAGGTTTTCCTTGGGGTGTTTCCTTCTCCTTTCAGCATCCTACAACTGCAAATTTACCACATTCAATAACAAAACAAAAACTTTCTCCTGTGCTGTTAATTTTTAATGCACTGGCAGATTAAATCTATTGCTTTCAATAACTATGCAAACTTTTTGAGAGCAAGGGAATGTATGCAGAAAGAAGTTGTGTCCAGGTCTGAAATTGGATGCCTTCAGGGCAATTTAGGGCCCTTGGCTGAGGTAACACAGAATACCTGTGGGCCAAGCATGGCATATGATAAATCTCAGAAGTGTGTCAGTAATACAGCTTTTGGATGTCAGGTAACAAAGATGCCATAGCCAATGTCATAGATGCCATTATCATAGACGCCATTTCGTTTTTTGTCTAGGTTTTTGAGTATCAAACTTCACATTAAGGAACCTCTTCCCTTTGGCCTTTCTCTCCCCCATAGAAGCACTATTTGGGGACCACAGACAATTCTTTGAGCACTGCTTCGATATGAGACAGTATGGATTTGATTTGTCTTTCGGTTAGGAAAGAGCTAAGGTTTTAAGGAATATATACAATGGAGATGGTTTCACAAGTCTCTGTGTTTTGTTATTACACCATATCACTTTCAGATATTTGTAACTACTCTCCCTATCATCCTTTAGTAGATGTGTTTATCTGATCAATCAAAGTTCAAAATTGTTAAACTTGATGTTTACTAGGAGTTTAAAAACATTTGCACAAAACATTATTGGCTACATATAGGAGAGATGCAGAGAAATGTTTCCAGAAAACAGGAATGGTAGTATGAGCTCTAATGTGGTTCTTTCCCATGAAATGTGCAGGTCTGCTTTGTTTTAAGAAATGTTAAGCTAGCAAAATTACTAAATGACTAGATAAAAGATTATTTGTGCTACAAAGTATTCCTTTAAGTGGTGAGTGCCTTTTTTGCCTTTAAATGTCTATGTAGAGAATCCTTATCTAATGTCAGATAAAATCATTAGGGAGTAAGTGGGGGGGGGAGGCACAAAAATTATATTGTTCAGAGGGATTGCATTTTGAGATCAATCACAAATGAAAATGGAAAGTGAGATTTTGCTGATAGACAAAAATATGAAGCAGGCCTCACCCACCCCCCTTATGAACATTAGGATCAGATTAGCCTTGGTTTCCAAGTGTCACGGGAGTGTTGTTCACAACTTGGTCATTGAAAGAGGGAAACATGGTCACACTGTGATCTCCAGTGAACTCTGGTTGTCCAGGATCACTTTATAGTGCTGCATGGCATAAGTCAGGCATACTTGTGACATCCTGTCTACATATGTGTGTGGATCAGAAAAATCTGGGGAAGGAAAATCACAAGTTCAAACCAGCCTCAGCAATTTAGCATGGCGCTGAGTAAATTAGTGAGACCCTGTCACTAAATAAAATATAAAAAAGGGCTGGGGACATGTCTCAATGACTAAGTGCCTCTGGGTTCAATCCCCAGTACCAAAATAAATAAATAAAAATTAAAAAAAGAAAGAAAGTCTGCACCTCCCTGAGGCCAAAAGATGCAAATTCAAGGAAATAAGAAGTGAGACCCGGCACAACTCCCTGAAATAATAATAAAAGAACCCATAATTTTTCCGGTTCATTAATTAAAATTGACATTGCAGGTTTGCAAAGACCAAGAAAGACCATGCCATTCCACTACAATTCAAAACCTTTTCACTTGAGCAGACAAGTAAATCACACAATTACTGGGACTCATTCAGCTCTTTAGAAAAAGCACAGGCCTGCAACCTTGGGTGTAGCATACATTGAAATTAGAAGTTGAACTGAAGATATTTCTAAAATGTCACAACTGCTCTGTGACACTGGATGATATGTTTATCCATTCATTATCACCAAGAACACCTGGGGCGGTGCTCAGGAAATCAGATAGTGCCTTTTAAAATAATTATAAAAGAAGCATAGATTAGTGAGCTGAGGGAAAAATAGACAATCCTGAATCATGATGTTACTAATTTTGAACTGTTTGGGGGCATCAGCTTCCAAATCACAACAGTGTAATAACTGACTGCAACTGTCAGCAATGCTGAGGAGAGACAGTGCCAAGTATGACTATTTCTAAAAAGCAAATGTTTCCTGGAGATGAAATCCAAGCATTCATTTTCTGTTTATAAAATTAAGACATTCCGGTAGTGGTGTTTCCTATTATCAGTTTCTGACTGGATTCGTTTTTGTCTGTTAGACATTTAGTCTTGTCTTTGGAAAATCAGGAAAAAGAGCCCTGGGTTGGAATCCAGGAGACCTGGTTTGGGTCTTGCCTATGATACTAATCAGGCAAGTGACCTTGGAGCAGCGTTCCTTGTCATTTTTCTAAGTATAAAATGAAGGGGGGATTTCTCAGGCTCTGTCTTCTTTCAGATGTGTGCTGTCTGCAGTTCACTCAACACTGGGCTTTTTTTTTTTCCTACACACTGGGGTAGGGGTGGGGGAGGGGAGCCTGGCAGAAGTAGGCTATTTTATTTTTAACCTTCAAAGGAATTTAGTTGAGCAGATGCTACCCCGAACTAGTCAGAGTAGAAAAGAAATGATATGGCTTTTAAAGGGCACATCTCGCATATCTACTGGGGTAAAGTAATTCTGGCAATGCTTCAAAGGATATAACTTTTGATGGTAAAGTAGGTAGGCTATGGAATGAAATCACATATGGCAGGCTGTCAAAGTCTCCTACACTTTCAGTACATTTATATAAGTGCAAATGGAGGCTGCTTAGATGGAGTCCCTAGCAATTTCCTGCTAAGACTGCTTCCAGATTATCTGATATTATTTGACTAAATTATCTCTGTAGAAGCTGAGGACAACTTTTATGATCAAATATTTTGAAATTAGTTTTCCTCGTTGGCAGATTATCTGAAATATGAATTGCTCTCGTTTGAGCACTCGAAATTGAAAGGCTTTTTGTAATAGCAATTATATAAAAACAAGGGTACTGAAGTGCTGTATATCATGCTGAAGGGGATATGTTTATAGGTCAGTGATGTCAATAACTGTAGTTCTCGCAGATACCTCGTCGTTACCCTTTTATTCTGGGCTAATGCAAAGGACAGACTGGCTTTCTTTTTAACGAGGATATTTCATTTTTGAGAATAAATAATGATTTTATTGACTCCAGGCATTTAAATGTAGTCAATTCATGTTTATTACCTTTCCCAAACCTTTCATAGGGTGTCTAATAATCTAAGAAGTGGGGAAAATGTTGAAAAATGTATAAAAGCCTAAACAGTACTATTATCTGATGATTATTTTGTGCATTCCTGATACCTCCTCTGTGATGTATTTCTATCACTCTGTGAACCTTATCTATTCATATCAATGGTCCCACATTTAATAATAATCATAACTGACATTTATTAATCCCTTATTGTGGTTCTCAGTAGTTTATGTCAACTAAAGTTTATAATCCCAACTATTATTAGGTAGGTTTACTATCTATCCTGTTTTACAGATTAGAAAACTGAGGCAGAGAGCTTAAGCAGCTTGCCCAAGGTCATACAATGAGGAAGTGGCAAAACTACTATTTAAATCCCTTGCGCTTGATTCCAAAGCAGCCATTGTTAACCATTATGGTTGGCTGCTTCTGGACAGTTTTAGGTAATTTGCATGCACTTTAATTCATTTGAGTTTTATGGGTAAAGAGAAACTGAGACTCAGATATTCTCACAATGCCAATGAGTGTAAATAGACTTCTGAAAACACTGAGAAAATTACACAGATACATCTGAAAATTCTGATATTTGACATTATTAGAAATATTCCAAGATTAAAAACCAAGTTTCAGTAATCAGTAATAAAGATGTAAACCCAGGGTACTCAGGACATTTCTTCATACATTTCATACATGTTCATATGGACCTGCATTCAAGCAATACTTACTGAATGACCAACATGTGTTAGAAACTGAGGCTACTGAAGACTAAGGCAAAGCTCCTGTCTTTAAGTACACAGTGTCTGCATGATGCCCAAGGCATGCCAGCCAGGCTACATTAGCCAACACATAGTAGATCTCAAATATTTTAATGAATACTGATGTCACATGTTACATTGAAGAGATGGACTATAAATCACGGGAACAAAGAACATGGGCAACTAACTCTGTATGCAAAAGTTTGTAAAGGATTTACTGAAGAAGTGACTTTAGGTTAGGCCTTGATGGCCATTTCCCATGTGGAAAGAGGAAAGGTGACGTTCCAGGCAAAGGGAGGCATATATGTAAAGTTATTTGTTTTTATTATTTAATAGACTTTTTAAAATTTTCGATGGACCTTTTTATTTTTTAATTATTTTTTATTTATATATGACAGTGGAACGCATTACAATTTATATTACACATATAGAGCATAATTTTTCATATCTCTGATTGTATACAAAGTATATTCACACCAATTCATGTCTTCATACATGTACTTAGGGTAATGATGTCCATAACATTCCATCATCATTTCTAACCCCATACCCCCTCCCTTCCCACTCCTCTGCCCTATCTAAAGTTCCTCTATTCCTCTCATGCTCCCTATCCCTACCCCACTATGAATCAGCTTCCTTATATCAGAGAAAACAGTCGGCAACTGGTTTTTTGGAATTGGCTAACTTCACTTAGCATTTTCTTCTCTAATTCCATCCATGTACCTTCAAATGCCATGATTTTACTCGCTTTTATTGCTTAGTAATATTCCATTGTGTATATATGCCACTTTTTAAAATCTATTCATCTATTTAAGGGCATCTAGGTTGGTTCCACAGTTTAGCTATTGTGAATTGTGCTACTATAAACATTGATGTGGCTGTGTTCCTGCAGTATTCTGTTTTTAAGTTCTTTGGGTATAGACCATGGAAAGAGATAGCTGGGTCAAATGGTGGTTCCATTCTCAATTTTTCAAAGAATCTCATACTGCTTTCCATATTGGCTGCACCAATTTGCAGTCCCACCAGCAATGTATGCGTGGACCTTTTTCCTCACATCCTGGCTAACACTTGTTGTTGTTTGTATTCATAATAGCTGCCATTGTGACTGGAGTGAGATGAAATCTTGGAGTAGTTTTGATTTGTATTTCTCTAATTGCTAGCGATTTTTTTCATGTATTTGTTGGTTGATTGTATATCATCTTCTGAGAAGGGTCTGTTCAGGCAATGGATTTTTTTTTATTTATATGTGGTGCTGAGAATCAAACCCAGTGCCTCACACATGCTAAGCAAGTGCTCTACCACTGAGCCACAACCCCAGCCCTCAAAGTTATTTCTTATGGCAAGAGATGAGTATGAAAAGTTAGGACTGGTCCAAACCAAAAAAGGTGTCAATAAGCTGAGGAAATTGGAGTTTTTCCTTTGGGCCCTTGAGAACCATAAAATGTTTTAAAGGGAAAAGTGCAACATTAGACCTGTGTTTCTGGAAAAACAATTATGGCTGAAAAAGTAGAGGATGGAGAGTATCCTCCAATTAAAAGACTGACGAATAGTGAAGAGAAGAGAAAGAGTTACAATAGGACACACAGTGGAAATAAGGTTAAGGGGCAGGGATTTGAGAGGCCCTTTGCACTTATGATCAGTGTGGCAGGAAGTAGGAAGAAAGTGTTTTTAAATTTAGTTTGGATTCAGACATGTGGCATTTCAAAAGCTTGTAGAACATCTGTTGAAACGACAGGCTTTAGAACTCAAGAGAGAGGTTGGGTTCAGCTTCAGGTTGGGAAGTGGTTGGATATAAATTGAACCTCCCTCCAAAGGAATTGAAAGAGATTCCCAAGGGGAATATGAAGTTCAAGAAGGAGGGAGATGGGGCTGCCGAGAAAGCAGCCTGAGAAGAAAACCCCCCTCACCCACAGGCTGAGGAAGGGAAGGCAGTATACAAGATGAAACACAAATGATCAGAAAGTAATATAGGGAGTATCTTCCTCAAGAAGAACCACAAGAACTTGTTATTAGTAAAGTCACAGTAAAAGAGACTTTCAGAACGGATGTGAAAAAAAAAAAAAAAAAGTCATTGCATCCCTTAGAAGATACCAGCAAGTTGAGTATCATCAATAACATGAGTGAAGGCTAGCACCCAATGCATTGGGTTGAGGGATAGGAGTACAAATTTTCCACACAGTTTGATGATAAAGAAGGGGGTGAATCAGGGTGGAATGGAGGAGCAAGGACACGGGAAAAAGTAAAAAGTAGTTTGAAGGAGAGAAAGAGTTGATAGATCACTTTTGGGGTGGCGGGTACTAGGGATTGAACTAAGGGGCACTCAACCACTGAGCCACATCCTCAGCCCTATTTTGTATTTTAGTTAGAGATAGGGTCACGCTGAGTTGCTTAGTGCCTCACTGTTGCTAAGACTGGCTTTGAATTTGGAATCCTCCTGCCTCAGCACCCAAGCCACTGCGATTATAGGCATGCAACCCTGTGCCAAGCAATAGATCACATTTTTAAGATGAGATAACTTTAATATTATATTGAGAGGTTGGAACATACAGGAAAAGATCCTTAATGATTGGAAAGAAAAATATAAGCTTGATAGAAGGAAGGGCATGAACCTGAGAAATAAGTAGGGAGATCTCTTGTTCTGCTAAAGAGAAGATAGGGAATGGAGTATGGAGGTGGGAGTAAGGGAGGAGAGGAGTCAGTTGAGATGATTCAAGGTATCTTTCACCTGGTAAAGATGAGTCCAGAGCCAGGTGTGGTGGTACACACCTGTAATACCAGCTACTTGGGAGACTGAGATACCTAGGCACAGGTGATACCAGACCCAGGAAAAGATCAAAGCAGGAAAGGCCAGCTGTAGCCCAAAGCCAGGATAGTTTCAACCCTTTTCTGTCAAACCAGATGGACCAAACCAGATGTCAAACCTATAAGACAAAACCCCTGGAAAGTTCTAGGGGCAGTGTTTTATTTAGAACAAATCAGAGGAGGAAAAGTTCATTTGGCACCCATGGTTTCAGAGGTCTCAGTCCATAAAGAGCCAACTCTACTGCTCTTTGTGCATGTGAGGTAGAATATCATGGCAGAAGGGGTATGGTGGAGGGAAGCTACTCAGGACATGAAAGCCAGGAAGCAAAGCACTCTTCTCACCAGGGACAAAAGATAAACCCCCAGAGTTGTGCCTCTAGTGACCTACTTTCTCCAGCCACATGCTACCTGCCTACAGTTACCACCCAGTGAATCCAGATAGATCGATTAATCCAATGATTAGGTTACAGCTCTCACAATCCAATAATTTTACCTCTGAACATTCTCATATTGTTTCACACATTAGCTTTGG
The DNA here is from genome assembly GCF_045843805.1 of Urocitellus parryii. Classification (NCBI taxonomy): domain Eukaryota; kingdom Metazoa; phylum Chordata; class Mammalia; order Rodentia; family Sciuridae; genus Urocitellus; species Urocitellus parryii. The sequence continues at coordinate 45,674,583 of NC_135536.1, forward strand.
GGCCATCTCATGTCTAAACCGTAACAGACAATAATAGATTCCATTATGGACCAACACCTCATGCAACTAACTATCATCATTTAATGTAGCTAGTTAGCCACCAAAATGCAGTCTGCTGCCTATGACCTCTCCATTGTTAATTGATGATGAACACCACGAAGCTTGTCAGAATCCAAGATTCCGGGATTGTATTCTTTGTTCACTCTATTAACATCTAAAAAAAATATGTAAAGGAAAACTGGAGACAGTGTCTTCTGTAACATTTTTAATTTTAAAATCTCATCCTTGCTTTCTTTTCTGCTGCTCTTTAATCACATTTGGGCTGGGTAATTTGGCCAGGTCTTTCTTTCAATTTGGAGACTTTCTAGTTATCCTTAATATTTCTCTGGATGCTGAGGCTCTCACATTACTTTTCTGTTTCATTTGCCTCTCCATACAATTAGGCCATAATTGATAAAAAGAATATTTTTGTGAGCTGTGATGTCTAAGAATAGTGAGAACAATATAGTGTTCAGTAAATCCTTGGTAAGAGAAGCAATTTGTCTTGTAATTTGGAGTTTATTTTACAGTGAAAGTATTTTAAAGTGCCTTCAGGATTTAAAAATCTATTTCTCATTCATATTTTTAGTGGTCAATGATTAAAAAAAAAAAAAAACAAGTTTAACCAGCATTACTGGGCCTATATCTAACTTAGCGATGATTTGGTTGGGTTCATGTCCTAAGTAGATGACATAAACTTCCAAGGTTTTGAGACTGCATCTCATTCCTGTTTTCTTTTTCTTGAGAAAGAGAATGGAAGGAAGGGGAGAAGGAGAGAAGAAAGAGGGAGGGAGAGGAAGCGAAGGAAGAGTGAATTTGTTTCTTTTAGCCTACCCTGACCCCCGTAGCCCTCTGCAGCCCGGAGTAGCTGAGTACAAACCTGTGGCAAAGTGGCATTTTACAAATATTCAAATGGAATGTGTAAAGTAAACCATGATCTATGCCTGCTTGCAAAAGTGGGCCTATTAAATGAAACAAATGGCATCCGTGTCTGCTTCCAGCTGAGGTTATAATGTGTGGGATGGTGCAGTGCCAGATTCCCTGTGCATTCGGCATCATAAACCACACAGTTTAGAGTACCATATGAATTTGTAGAGCTGATTGTTTTATTATATTTGAGTGTAAATTTTTCATCCCTTTCAGTTCCACCACCATTCTGGGAGAATACAGGTTTTGTGCTGATGCGATGTTTCCTAGCTCTAGGCATGGCCTACCCCTACTACTGACTGTAATTTACTTTTTGGTGTCTGTCGCCTTGAGCTTGCCTTCTGACTAGCTTGTTGAATGATGTGCTAATCCATTATATTTTTCAGACAAGTGTATCGACCAGTATAAACAGACTGGAGGGCACAAACCTAAATGAAAGCTATACTTCCCTGAATCATTTAAAAAGCTACTGCTTGGTGGCAGTGCGAAATAACTTGGCTCTGTACATTAAGTAAAGGAGAGAGAGAGAGAGAGATCTCAATAAATAAAACAAAAAATTGAAATATCCCTGCCTGCGGGAGCTGAGCCCAGGTTCCACATGTTCACCCTTTTCACCTCTGTTGTTTTAACATGATGATCAGAAAGGGCCCCTTTAACAATGGCCTCTTCTGATACACATCTGGAGCAAAACCCAGCATTCTGCATGTCTTGCCATTTGTAAGGCGTTCTTTCCCATTACCCAGTGTCTTCTGCTTCAAGTCATGTACCTTACTGCAACATGCTTATACAAATAAAGATCAGGAATCAGGCACTCAGAGGAATTTCAGCAGAAAAACAAAATTGAATCTTGATCTGTCCCTTCTGAGTCTCTCTCTTTGAAAAAAAACAAAAAACAAAAAACATGAGAATGGATGGCCAGATGGGTTGGGGGAAAATACATTTCAAATTCATCTTTCTTTAAAAAAGAAAAAAATGTCAGTAGGACTCATGTGCTTCAGTTTGCAAGGGAAAAGTCATAAGGTAAAGATTTACCTGTGTCAATGAGGAAAGATACTGAGCTGTTGAAATTTGGGGTTGGTACAATCAAATATAACTTGGCACCATGTTATGAAATGTCGTGTTCGTAAATTACCAGTTACAGTTTAATAAAAGTAAAGCAATTTCCTGATGACATTCAGGGGTTCTGTTTTCTCTGGATACCTTTGGTTCTTATAACTCTTACACATAGTTATACTAGCAATTACATCTCTTCAGATATATAAAAAATATTTAAAAAATTGCAAACCCATTCTTTGCAAATCACTTACTCTGCTTTCTCAGATTTGTAAGGCTTGCTATGGATTTTTCATAATTTCTTTTTTTTTTAATCCATAGTGGCAAGGTATGATCCATCATAGGCCCACTCAGTTTTTGGAATGTTCAGGAGGTTTCCGAGCACATTCCCCTACCTCTCATTGGATGGTCACAGTGATTTTATAAGGCTTAGTATGAGGATCATTTGCTTATTTTACATAGATGCAGAAACTAAACTTACAAGTAATGTGGCCAAGGCCACAAAGCCAGTAGTAAGCCAGAACTTCTTCTCTCATGTCCCATTTTTCTTTCTTGTCAGAGGTCCTCAGCCAATACTGAAACGTTTATTCTTCTGCCGGGGAAGGGAGAAAGTAAATTGAGAGTGACATGATATTCTCTCTCCACAGTGAATGCTACCTGTCTACCACAACTACCTTTCTATCCCCAAATAGCTTTACTCCTTTTAGAGACAATTGAAATTAAGACATTATATAACAAGAATGCTTGTGGAGATCCTAAGCCATATGATAGCTTAAAATTCTGAACCTGAAGATACATTGACCTGTGTAGGGATAATTTGCTAATAAATCCTTTCCCAATTCCAAAGGCAAATTAAAGAACCTTCTGTCATTTGGATCTAGGATATGTCCGAAAGGCCCGTGTGTTAAACAATTGATTGGTTCTTAGCTTGGTGCTGTTAGAAGGTAGTAGAACCTTTAAGGGATGGGTCTGAGTAAGGAATATTTTGATCATTTGAGGATTGACCTAAAAGAGGATTGTGAGATAAGCAGGGACCTTTGTTCCTGGCTACCATGAGGTGGACAACATCCTCCACCACATGTTCCCCACCATGATGTACTACCCTGCCACAGGCTGGAAAGCAATGGGGCCAACTGGACATGGGCTAAAACCTCCAAATCTGTAAGCCAAAATAAACCTTTCTTCTTTTTAAGTTGATTACCTGAGGTGTTTTGTTACTCTAAAGAAAGCTGACTAATAAGGAACCTTTGTGGCCACATACAGCCCCTCTTTGATCTTTACTGCAGCATCTCTCAGCTTTGTGCCAATTTTGAACTTACTGTGTGGAGTTTGAAATTCACTTCTGGACCACTGACAACCTGTTGGGTCAGCATGTTCTTCATAGTTCTTTCTAAAGGAAATTCCTGCCTACAGCACTGTTTTGCTGCTATTAAGAGTTTTAAACTCAATGCTCCTTTTCTTCTGTCTTATCATAAGTCAGATGAACTACCAATATCCATCTTTTGCTCATTAAGAGGTTTGAACAATGGAGTCAATAATCTAGTCTACATTTTAAAAAAGAAGTCCACAAAGGCATGGTTTTTAGGCACTATATAAATATTTGTTGGTTGAGTATCCTCCCACTTCCATAGAGTATTTTGCTCATGTGAATAATCCTACAATCAAGAGTTTTCTAATGAATCCATCAAATCTGAACTTTGTCTTAGTCTTCTACTCTAATCAACCAAGAGGAGGCTTATGAAGACTTACTCATCATATGATAAAACCAGAGAAATAAACAGGGTTATCTTTTCTTGTGAAATAGCAAATTAAAATAATGAAAGGTAATTCAAACATTATCAACATCCACATAACAAGAAGTGGAAATGAACTTAACTTTTACTGAGAATAGACTATTTGCCAAGCTCAATGTTAACAGCATGAGCATTAATAACAACAGCAACTATAGCTATTAGAGCAACTACTATATGCCAGAATCTATCGTAAACCCTCATAAATGATTTCTCAGTTAATACTCTCCACAATTCTAACAAGATAGATTGTATAAATAATAATTTTATGAGGTATATTATGCTTTCATTCCCATTTTATCCAATGCAACCAATACCAGCTAGATACAGATCTCTCACCTTCCTGAAAGAAAAAAACCTGTTTGGGCAGGTTTGATGGGGAAAATGAATTCCAGGATATATTAAGTCAAATATAAGCCCTCTTATTCATATAACTTAGTAATTCAGGCCCCATAACTATATAAATAAGTTAATAAATAAATACAAAAATAAATCTCTCCTGGGTTCAAGTAATAAGCTCAGACAACTAGGGAAGCATAATATTTTATTGGATGATTTGGGATGGGCAGCTGAATGATCTACAGGATCTCAGTATGTGACTTGACAGATTTCATATTTCAGTTCCTTGGTATTTTCACCTGTAAAACAAGAATAATTATTCAGGCTCTCTATATATTATAATGAGAGATGATAAAGATTGATGAAATATGGATGCATAGAGTGAAGGCTTCAGAATAAATGTACTCCTGAGTTCATAGATATGCTATTACTAATAACAGAATTGTCCTACTCAAAAATAGTTTCCTTATGCAGTTGTGCATTTAATTATGAGTCTTCCACTTTTCCTTATTCAACCAATATGTATTAGGCATCTACCCAGTAATGCTATGTGAAATAAAAAGATTGAAGAAGTTAGCCTTAAACTAAGAGTATTAAAAAATAGTATTAAAAATATTTTCCTTGCATTTTTGAAAGTTGCCAAAGTTAGAAATAAAATCTTGTCATATCTACATGAAGCCAAACATCAAGGAAACATGGAAAAGTTCAAACAGTAATACAGATGTTTCAAAACATCTGGATGTTTGGTATCCTGTAGATTTACCGTATGGATCCCCTGCAAAGGTTTTCCATTTTATTTCAGGCATTCACAATTAATTTGAAGTTACAGTTTTGTGCTTTGCAAACCAGCCTTTTTACTAATATTCTTTGTCATCAAAAAATACAGACCCTTTCTACTTAGTAGTCTTGACACTACAGTCACAATGTTTACCAGCCTAATTGCTGTGGTGGGTAGATAGATAGATAGATAGATAGATGGATGGATAGATAGATAGATAGATAGATAGATAGATAGATAGATAGATAGATGAAAACATGTTGCATGTTGGGATCTAGGATTTGGCTATTGGACAAATCAGGTAAATGTTGAAGGAACATAAGCACAGGGCAATTAGGGTGAGAGAAGCTAGTTATCTAGATTAAGATTTCAGAGGAATCAACACCTTCTTTTTAATAGAGCAAAAGGAAATAGATTCTAAAGGTGTGATACAAAAGCTGGTATCTCGGATACATTAGATAAAAAATCTTTTTTTTTTTTTTTTTTTTTTTTTTTTTTTTTGCTGTGAACCTAATCCTTTGCTTAATAATTCCCTTCTAAGATGACTCCAGGGCAGAAAGGAGAAAGGGAAATAATTATATGGAAACTACATGAGGCCAGATGGCAGGTGTATTTGAGAGTCCTAACAGTAACCCGTGGGCTTTAAACACTGGCAAGAGCCTTTTGCAATTGGTCCCCCCTGCCCTACTCCAGGCTTCAGACTTATAGCCTCCGTAGTTACCCTCAGTCCCCAGGGCAGTAGAGAACCAGGCGTGGCTGCCTGCTGCCTCATTTCTTTATAACTGAGGAAATAATCTTTATGACTGACTATACAGCCAAATTGCTCGGCTCACCCTAAGTTTTCATAGTTGGGAAGTCTCGTTTTTATTCATATCTTTGGAAAGCTCCGAGCCTGACCTGAAACTACCATGCTTTGTGTCACTTAGCTGCCCCCCGCCCCCCACCCACACCCTGAGATGGCTCACATTGCTTAATTACTTTCCATCAGTAACTTGGAAGAGGTAGGTTTGAAGACACCCCTGCTCCGCCAAACATTGCTGATCCATTTATTCTTCTAAACCCAAGTATTCATCCCACACATCAAAATATGTGAACCTTAGCAAGATAAAAGCTGTCCAAACCTGATTTTGTTTCTACACAGATGGCTATGAACATGACACTGGGATATTAGTCTTGGCTTTTCTTGACAGACCTGAAAATTGGCCATGCAGAACTGTTTAAAATTGGTAGGAAAAACTTACCCTGAAGTTTACTGTTGATGAACACAAGAGAAAACACGTAATTAATGGAAATGCATGTCAGAATAAAGAAAAAATGTGTTCTCCCTTCATTTATGAGCCCTTAGCCAAAGGTGCTGAATACAGCTGATATTTCAGGGGTGAAAAGGGGAGCTGTACTCATTTTAGTGGAGTAAAAAATTTGTTATAGTTTACATGTAGTAATTAATTTATATCCTGACAAGTTTTTAATTAAAAATGTTATTAATTATAAAAGTATCATACAACAAAAATTTAAACAACACAGATTTGCCAAAACAAGAGAAAACATCACATCCTTCCTGAAAAATATATTGAACCATTTGATATGTATCTTCTCAGATACTTAGATAAGGACTTACATTGACATTTGTTTTATAATTGTCATTACTTTATAAACTCTTTTTAAAAATTAAAATATTACAGACATATTCATTGTTACAAAATATACTTCCAATTTATTATTACATTATTACATCACATTTCTTTTTATAAATGTGCCATAATTTATTTAACCAGACTCTTACTGAACATTTCAATCCTTCCAGTTTTATACCTATTCAAATTGTATTTTGTTAAAGATTCTTGTAGGAAAAAAAATTCATATATGTACCTATTATTTTTCTCAGAATGAAGTTCCAGAAATTGGGTCAAAAAAACCCAATGTATTTTGAGGAATTGTCATACACTTAGCCAAACGGATCTCAAAAAAAAAAAAAAAAAAGGTACTAAATGACTTTCTTACACCACTGTATTAAATTGTCCATTTCCTCACACTCATTTTTAAAATATTTTTAAATTTGTCTATGTACCTTTATTTTATTTATATATGTGGGGCTGAGAATTGAACCCAGTACTTCATACATGCTAGGCAAGTGCACTACCATTGAGCCATAACCCCAGCCCTCTCACACTCATTTTGGCATTGAATTTTACCTTTCAAAAAATGAATTTTGGGTCTGGGGATATACCTCAGGTGGTAGAGTGCTTGCCTGACATGCACAAAGCCCTGGGTTCAATCCCCAACACCACACACACAAAAAAAGTTTTTTTAAATAAATCAAAAGTGATAGCATTCTCTTGTTTTATCAGAATATATGCTCTAAATTTGCACAAATTTGTTCCCTAAAATGCTATGTGAAAGGCATGTGCCTAGGTGACTGAGTGACAGTGAAGCAATGCTGCTCTTTGTTGCTGCAGCATTTGCCTGGGACTCTGATGTGCTCCTGAAGTCCATGCAACATAAATATTGTTTTATCATGATTACCTTCTTGAGTCTATAATATTCTGTGTCTGTGTTTCTAGTTTAGTTTTGTGTTAATCCTGGAGATGGTAGAGCCACAGTATGCACTGTTTAACAGTTTATTTTACCCTAATCCTTTGCTCTCATCTTTCTATGTATTTATTCCTGTCTGTATAATACCTCTCAAATGTTCAAGATCCTGCTCAGAAAGAAATGTAAAATGTAGTTCATGAAATTTATAATTTAAGATCATATTTCAATGACAGAAATATTAAGTAGGCTTTTTTATTTTTAAAAAAGTGAAAAAGTTTTCAAGATCCTATAATTGATGGGGGAAATCCTTGTCTTAAGCAAGGACTTCAAAAATAGTTCTTTGAAAAAAGCACATAAAAAGCATAAAACATTTGAAATGATGAAGGCATTTAAATGGGCTGGTAGATTTTCATTAAAAAATAAACACATTTCCTCACCTGAGGCTTTTCTTAAAGCTAGATATTTAAAGAGGTCTTCTTGCTGCTTTGTTGTTGTTGTTGTTGTTGTTGTTGTTGTTGTACTAGGGGATGCACTGTTGGAACCTCAAGTTCAGTGGATACTAAAAGCCTTAAGTGCATGTTTAGCACTGGAGAAAGCCCCATCATCTGATACCTTACTTCTTTATATGAATCGATAGCATAAAGTGGAAAATGACTGTCCAAGTCTAGGCTACTTCTGAGAGCTGGTGGGTTCTAGGTTCTACTGTAGTTAAGAGGTCATTTTTTGTTTAAGAACAGAGAAAGAATGAATTAAAAGCTATGCCTTCTGTGGCCAGCAAAAAGATAAGACATTCACTAAATAAACCTGCCCTCGTCAGGGTTCCAGTCATACATACAGTGTTTCTGGTATCAGACAACAGAGAGCAGGAGTGTGAGAGTGAGAAGGCTGAGAAGCCATGTGCTTCAAAATGAGAAAAGGAATCAGGAAACTGTAAAACTGTGTTTGGTATCTGTCAGATTCTTTTTAAGTGGTCTTTTTAAAAAGCGATGAAATATATTTCAGCAAACAACTTATAAAATAATCCCCTAAGCATTGGCCTATGAAAGAAAAAGATAAGCTAATGGCATATCAATTATTAATACTTTGTCCAGTAGCTGTTTTAGGTACAATGCAAACCGTTGTTTCACAGTGGATAAAAATTTCTGTTTTGTTTCTGCCCACTCTGTATTAGGGTTTATTGTAAAAGAGAACAACAACTGTTTTTAAGAGAAATTTAAACATTTTAAGAAACTATACATATGTAGTCAGTAAAGATAAGGGCAGATGTCAGTAAAGATAAGGGCAGATGTCAGATAGCATTTTGAAAACATAAGTACAGTGATTTTAAAAGCCTGTTAGGATTGAAGTTAAAGAAATTACTTTATACTTACTCCAAACAGCTGAAAGAATGGTTAGAGAAATTTGGGAAGATGGCTCTACTCATAGTCCAAGGGTTCTTAACCTTGGTCCATGGACCAACATGGTGGCCAGAGATAGAAAGTAAAAGGTTGAATTTGTAGAGTGGGAAAAAAAATCACAACTATAATTTCACTTATATCTAATTTTACAATTTCACTTATATCTAAATTTAGAATTTCTGTTATCAATGTAGACTATAAACTAGTCACATTTAATAGTACTTGTGTTTGTCACCAATAGAAATCATACATATGTCCATATCATATTGCTGTTCTCATAAGTATCTTAGACTATCACTACTTCAAATTTTTATAGTTCTTAGTCGCAACACTAAATGTTGTTTTTTTTAATATTTATTTTTTAATTGTAGTTGAACACAATACCTTTATTTTTTTATTTATTTTTATGTGGTGCTGAGGATTGGACCCAGGGCCTCACATGTGCTAGGCAAGCACTCTACTGCTAATCTACAACCCCAACCCCTAAATGTTATTTAACACCTTAATTAAAAAGGACAGGCTGGAGTTGTAGTTCAGTGGTAGAGCACTGACCTAGCATGTGTGAGGCACTGAGTTCAATCCTCAGCACCACATAAAAATAAACAAACAAAATAAAGATATTGTGTCCATCTACAACTAAAAAAAATTTTTTTTTAATTATATATATTTGGGTCTTTATTAAAGGTTTCCTTTGTAATCTTAACACTTTATTCACTTAAAGTTATTTTAATAAGGGTTTTTAACATATTTCATACTGTTATAATATCTTAATTCCCATCTCTAAAGAAGAAATAGAAGGACTATGGATTAGACTTAAACTTCTAACCAACAGAAAAACATATTTTGTTAAAATGACTTGCCCTTAGGATACACTAGACTTCATAAGGTATATCTGATTTGAAGCTCAAATAAGAAACTCTATGAAAATAATTTGACAGCATATTTTGAGTTACCTCAAACTATAAACCTTGTGATAGTCACAATAGTTTATTTTCTAAATTGATACACAAGATGTAAAAGTTGGACATATCAATGGGATACCATGTAAGCTCCATATATGTATATATCATAAAATGTTAAATCAGGTTAAACATGTTTATCTCCTCAAACATTTATCATTTATGATGAAAACTTTCAAAATCATTTCTTCTAACTTTTGGAAATGTACAGGACATGATGGTTTCCTATGGTCACCATACTATGCAAAAGTTTTAAAACCCAGCCTTGACCTCCAGGAGTTTCCAGTCTCTTTAGAGAAAGCCAACAACCACTGGAGACATTTATGATTACCTATGAACATGCACAAATAAATAGGGTACAACTAGAGTGTATGCAGTTAAAGACTTGGATGGCCTTGTATGGATAAGAGCCAGAGTAGATGCCGGGGGCTTGTGAAAGAGTGGAAGGAGACAACAGGAAGGCACCCAGATGAGTAGAATCAAATGGTGAAGCCGTACAGTGGGCAGTAGGAAAGAAAGTTCATGCTTCGTAGTTACAAGACATAAGCTTGGAAAAAGGGCAGGCAGAGTCAGAGGGCAAAGGAGAGAACATGAGGCAAGACAGTGAGATTTCTTTCTTTTGGTTTTGTTTGTTTAGCTAGTGTGCTGCAGGCAGGTTGTTAAAGTCAATGAATATCAGATGAAATGCAAAAAAAAAAAAAAAAAAAAAAAAAGGAAATTGCCAGAGGAGAAACCAGAGTAGAGCCTTCAGACTAGAACTACACACAAAATGAGGTGGTGAGGGAGGTAGACCCTGCTAGAGTATGGTGGCCACCGTGAAACTCACAAGAAACAGGTCACCTGAAGGTTGGTAGCAATGTATGGATAGGAGACAATAAAGGAGACATGGGGAAAAGATAGTTGGAGTCTTAGAAATTTAGAAAACCAATGCTATAGACCAAGAGATGAGAATCTGGGTCCCAGGTGCTGTCTCTGCCACACCTTCTCCGTCCATTACACAGCTGTGTGACATTTCTGTGTTTCGTTTTCCCATTTTTCCAAGTGGGGATGATTATGTGAATGATAGATCAAGAAATTTGATCCTTTGGATTGAAATAACCTTATCATCCTTTATAAAATTTGTGATTTCTTAGTAGGGGAATGGGAAAAAAAAACCCAACCCACCTTGTGAGTGAAAAACAAAAACTAAATCAGAGACAACGCTACTCTTCTAGGAATCTTAAGCTGTGTAATGCCAACCCATTATCAGAACTAATGTCATTGTTATGGAGGGTTTTCCTACTCATAATTTCTTTTACTTTTCCATTGAGAATCATGGTAATGCTTAATGTGTTTAAGTTACAGCATGAGAGTCTCAAAATGTGGACTTTGAAACTCAGGCAGAAATTTCAATGGGCTACTAAAGGGCTTTACATTCAGTGGCTTAAAAATCAGATGGTCTCTTTTTAGTCCCTGGACCTCAATTTTCATGGTACCTTTTTGTTTTCATTTTCTATTATATTTTCAGTTGCAAATGAATGAATAGGAAAGGATCACATCCTGATATTGTCAGAAATATTAAATGACTGTTATCATTTAGAATAGTAGGGTCACATGTAGAAGGCATTTAGTAAGGAATCTAGGGAATATTCACTAAGAGAAAATCATAAAAACACCTTAGAACTAAGGCCTCAGGGGCTTTCTTTTCTTTTCTCTAGGGATGAGAAAATGAGGCTCCTTGTTTCATTTTCTTAAAACTCTGTTTTATTTTAAGATGGCCAAATCACAGCAACCTTGACTTCCAAAGTCATGTTTTACCCACTGTTGGCATAGCATAACAGTTCACTTCCCAAAAGGGTTCACCCAAGTTTCCCCATCTGAATAGTAAATTTTGCAATACTTTTAAAAGATGAGTTGACTTGCCATAAATTGCTTGCAAAATAAATTGCATAATCAGATACCTTTTTGATTAAATAAATGTGTGTATAGAGGTAATTAAGAGGAGAAAAACTAGAATTGAGTAACTAGGAAAGATTCTGTTGAATAAAGGCAGCAAAAACAATGTTTTAGGGAATAGTAATATAATTATATATAATAATATAAACTGATAATTAGTTACATGTAAATTCAATTTTAACACATTATTTTTAAATACATTTGGAAAATTAAGAATTATATTGTAATGCCAAATATTTTCTAATGACTCCTTTTTCTCAGTTTAGAATGTGCAATACACCATTTACTTTAAGCAATATTTGCTAGAAAATAAACAAGTTATGTAACAAAGAAGCACGTATTTGGACTTTATTTGAACTCTTTGTGCATTGGCTTTATGAGGAAGAAGAGGTGGTGCTTCCTACACCCTGTGGTTAGTGAACCTGTACTCAAGTGATTTATCCTGCAGCTCAAGAGAAACACTACAGAATCCTCAGTCACACATTTTGGAGGACATAGAATCTGGAGGAGCATTGAGATGCACCGAAGACAAGAGGAGGTCACTCAGCTCAGAGTTCTGTGGTAATTCCAGAATCGGTCCCCAACAAGGAGACTTTGTTGCTGAGTGCCTAGTTCTGTTCTCTTCTACCCTCTTAAATGTCTCATCCTTCTTTTGCCGCATTTCCCCCATCTGTGTTGCTCTTAGATAAATTTTTTCACCTGGTTTCAATTTGAAAATCATTAATGTGCCTTTCATTTTCCTCTCAAATAACTTTGGTCTGTTGTCAATTGATCAAGATGACTGTGCATCCATATTTAGTTTTGACCACAAATTTAATTCTAATATAAGATAGAATAGTCTTATGTCAATCATGAAAAGAATAAATTCCTGTAATATTGTGCCTTAGGGCAAGAAAACTAGCACTCTCGTCCATGTAGAAATTCCTTAAGACAGCAGTCCAGTGCGGTCTTCAGGATATGAATGTTGGAACCAACTGTCTAGTTCAAGACCCTCTTCTCCAGTGTATAAGTGGGTGACCTCTGGAGGTTATGTCCTTTACATGCTTCAGTTTTCTCATCAGTAGAATGGGAATTATAGTGGAATCTGCTCCATAGAAGTGCTGTGCTGATATTCTGAGATAATTCATAGATGCACTTAGCAGTGGCCTGAAACTTCTTTTCCTCTATTATTAGCTCAAATAAGTCATTCTTCAATCTATTGGGACCTATTATTAAATATATTCTTCTTAAATTTCTGATTTGGGTGGATAACTATAGTGTATCTTCTCTACTGAAGATTTGTTTTTGTTGTTGTTGTTTTTGAAGAAGAAGAAGCAGCAGCTAAATCTGTGGTTCTTATTTGGGTTGAATTTCTTTAATCTTAATCAATTAAAAGAGTTGCCTAAATGATAAACTATCAAAATAAAAATATAAGTCCCCCAACTTCAATAGCTAAAGATGCACTGGTTACTCTAAGGAACACAAACTGCAGAACTTCAAATGACTTTACTGGGTAGAAATCTGCACCTTGAACAAAAATGTTTGATAAATCCAACATGCTGGATTTCCCTGCTACCAGACATTTTCTTACTCTGCTTACAGTTTATTTGTCTTAGTTAAGTGTGTTGCCTGAAATGAAAGGTTTTCCCCTATCATGTAATTACTGTTTTAAAAATAAAGCCAGGTTTTTTTTATGTTTTGGGGAGTGCAAATATATAAGGCATGTTTTTCTAATTATGAAGCTGCTGTCAAACAGGTCTATAAAGCAGATGCACTTTGCAAATTAGAGGTTGAATCCAAGGTTCCTACGGCTCAAAAATGGCTCCTTCTCTGGACGCTGCTGTAGCCTGTGGCACTGAAAGCAGGTGTGGGGTGAACATATTGTCTCCAAGACCAAAGTTCTGTGTGTAATCCTTCCAGATGCAGGGCAGATCCAAATATCCTTCGGCAATCAGATTTTGTGTTGGCACCACCTGCTAGCAAAGAATTTGCGGAAATTGAACTATGGCTGCTTGATCTTTCAAGACTCCCATAGACCCAAGTCCCCCTGACATAAGGACTTGGTTTAATTTCTCAACCTGTCAGATAGTTCATCTCGGGAACTCTTCTTGCTTTGCTTTTTTCTACTTAATTCCTTCTGCTGATAACAGCGTATAGGGTTTCTGAAAGATCTGAAATACTCTTCCTAATTCAGTATTATAATAACTAGATTTCTGATGATTAAGCTTACCACGTGAATCAAGGGCACTGCAGGAAAACTGCCTTGTGTGGTATGCATCAGGATACCTCACTTATAAGAACTACAAACCTCTAATTTATTGGGGAGAAGTATACTCAGCTTCTGTCTTCACCCCCCACCCTCAAATTGCACCTAGAAGAAAAATATATTGAAATATCTTTCAATTTATTTTTGAGATTTAATGTCATATTTATCTGAAGGAAATTTTCCTCCAGTTCTCTTTTAAATTGAAGATATTGAATGACTTTTTTTTCTGGAGGGAGAATAATGTCCATCTTCTACTAAGTAGAGTCACTTAGATGACTCTCTCTCCCTGACCATGAAAGATGGGAGGAAAATTAAATTCTGTTTGTAGCTGAATACTGCTTATGAAAATGGAGAAAGACAATCAATATAAGAAGTTAGTGCAGCCAGAAAATGGGAAAAAGCACCTCCCTTCAGACAGCAACCTTCAGATATTTTATTATAACTGCTGATTTCCATGCTGGTCAAGCAGGATGAGGTTCTATGGTTACGTCAGCACACACCGGGAAACTTGCCTAAAATTACTCATGGTTCAATGAATGTCCTTGATTACAATTTAAGTCTTCTCTGCCCAGGCCAGTGACCTTGAGTCAAAACATTACTTCATAGAAGTGTGTAGTTCTGGACCCTACATCCAGTAGCTCTTAGCCCCATCTACTAAAAAGTTTTTATTTTCATTTTTTAGTAATACTTAACAAAAAATGAGAAGTCTGCCTCAGATCATATAACCTCTTGGTCATGGTGTGGATGCTGATAACTAAAACCCACTGAGAAAGTACCAGTTTCCAAAAGTGGGAAATACATCTTAGGCATTAAATATTAATTTCAGAAGTCAGTATCTTCATTCTGTGAAAGAAGTTTTGTCATGGAATGTTTTGTTGGAATGAAGATGAAAATCTATCAGGGAATGTGTAGAAACAAGGAGCATTTGCCACTAAAGAAAAGGAAGGAGGGATGTCAGCAAAGTTTCATGAAGATGAGGAAGCCATAGTGCAGCTCTAATACCCAAGTGTGCTAGGATTCAGAACAAAGCCCTGGAGGTAGAATGGATATGCTGAAGTTATTCCATGTCAGCTTTTGAGATATCTCTGGGAAAAAAAATGTAGATTATTTTTATAAGTTCAAAGGCTCATAAGAAAATCATGAACAAAGACTCCTAAATAATATATTATTTGCTCTTTAAAAAAGATAGAAAAAGATCACCAAAGGAAGTGCTAGAAAGTTTTTTGACTAAGGAAGTTTTCCAGCTCTCGTATTTAACCATAATGAAAACCTCAGTTCATTGATATGTACATAATGAAGTCTGAGCTCAGCAGTTCTTTGTTTGTTTTTTGTCTTGAGTAGTCTTCAATATTTAGAAATATACACACAGTCCATTCTGTTACTAATTTTGGATACTGGATTTCTGACATATGAACCCTTGCTCTTTATCTAATTGTCAAGATTAATGAAATATATAGAAGTAGAGAATTTCTGGTTGAAGTTTTCAGAGAAAGATAACAAAGGAGTCAAGACTAAACCTATGTGATATGACAATCTAAGAAGGTCACTTTTGTTTTTAATACTAAGAACCAGTTATTTTTGAATAATAATAAAATAATGAGTTTATTATAAGATTGTGGAGCTGGAATCCCAGACACACCAGACCTGAGGGAAAAAAACTTCCACTTCACACCAATTCCCCATCTGTTGATGGAAACTAAATGGAGAAAGGATCAGGGGAATTAAACCACTCTGTGCCCTTGCAATTTGCAACCATCCTGTTTCGATTTCTCTAGATCCACATGTCTCAGGATGAGATCACAAATGTCTTCCCCCAATCCGTATGCTGCTTCCACTCATTCATTTCTATTTATTGTAAAAATATTTATTGAGCACCTATCATTGGCCAAACACTGTACTAACCCTGGGGATACAGTGATTTGCACTTCCTGACAGGCTTCTGACTTCATGGTCCAGCGATCTTTGGGGACAGTGACATCTCTGATAGGAAGAGAAAAAGCTCAGGCAGAAATTCTACCCAAGCAGATCTGCTGTCTTGCTACAACTTATGGAGGAAAGTGCTCATTAGGATCATGATGACTTAGATTTCTCTACAGTAACTTAGGAAGCTCAACCATAGCTTCCCCATGAGTATCTCTCCTTTGCCTCTCCCTTTATGTTAGAGGGGCTTATCAACCCTGTCAGTCATCCTTGTCTGTAGTGGACTAAAAGGCCAGTTTTACTTATTACTCCCTCGCTGTCAACCTATTCTGTTGTACTTTGTCTGTTTTAGGTTACTTTAAAAAAGAAATTGAAAAAAAAAGAAAGAAAGAAAGAAAGAAATTGGCTTCTGATTTTGTCATGGTTCCTTTTTATGCAGAAGTTCCATACAAACTATTAAACTAATACATCCAGTATTGTTGGATTAGACTAAAAAAGCAGAGACCAACATGGAAAGCATAAGATTCTAGCAATATTTGGGTGGTCTTAGCTCCGAATCCAGCTAACAAGGAAATTTATTATAGACTGACCCACAAAGGGAGCAAAAGCAAAGCAGAATTGCTGAAAAGTTGGCTTAGACTCTACTGTTGCAGGCCTTTCTCTCTCTTACCAGCTTAATCTCACTTGATTCTCACAACTTAATTATACTGATGGAAACCATGTGTAGGAAATTTTCCTCTACCACATCTAATTAGGTATATCCCCCCAAACTTGAACTTTATGTCACTGAAGTTTACTTAAGAGAGTCAAAGCTCTCAATCTTACCTCATTATCCTCAGAGCTTCTTCTCCAGGGAAAGTATATAACATACCCTTTAACCGATAAGAGGTGTGACTTCTCAGGAGAAGAAATTCACAAGAAGAAAAAGAACAATCTCTAGACTGGCCCCAGTGCTCAGCATATGTGTACATTACAAGGGCACCATGCATATCTTGAGAAACTGTCATGACCCCCAAATATTCTTACCTGGACTCAGTGTCTCTCCTTTGTCTTCACAACATTGCTGTGAGGTAGGTGGAGCAGATGTCACACTAGTTTTCACAGAGGAAAGTGGCAGCTTGCTGGTTGACCTCTCAGAAATATGAGCAATCAAATGATATTAACATACCAAGTTCACTCCCTGTTTTATATGGATTACATCAGTGGCATTCTCTTAGAGTGGGTGGCCTAGACTGTTGACCTTAAAAAACAAACAAACAAAAAAAAAAAACTGTCTTCTCTGTTCTCCTCCCTACAATGTCTCTCCCCCCAAAATAAAGGTAAATCAACTTTATCACATTAACAATGAGGTATACTCATCAATTAGATATTTACAAAACCTTTGAAAGTTGCTGAAAGGAATATAAGAAGTTTAAAATGTAGCCCCTGTCCTAAGAATCTTAAAACTTAATTGAAGGAACAGGACATGGACACATTAACATTTAAGAGGTGATGCCGAGCTATATGTGATTGAGTGCCAGGTGACTCAGCGTTACATGAGTTCAGAGGAGGGAAAGAACATAGTGGGCTTAACAGAAGAAGCTACAGGACTATGATGAATGACTAAAATCAAGATCAGCCAGCCGAAGGGCTTCTCGTTGGGGACAACCTGATGAACAAATTCTAGAGATGGAGATGGAGAAGGTAGTTTGAGGGACAGTAAATTAGTGAAATACAAATCAAAATTTGCATAAAGGTGAGAAGGAAAATTCTTTGAAGCAGATTGAGTGGGGAGTCTCTAATGCCAAGTTGAGGGACCTTGTTCTGATAGGAATATAAAATCTTTTTTATTGTTTTGAATGAGAGAATAAGACAGGGATACTCCTTTAAGCAAAACTGATCAGATGCTCCATGTTTTGAAAATATTAGAACTTCTGCCTCAATCTTATTTCCTCACCTGTTCAGTATGTATTCTTCCATAACTAATTCAGCCTATGGAAATTTTGCAGATCTCCCCATGGAGTTCATGCCTCCTTGTTCTGAGTTGTCACAATGCTGGAGACATGATCACATCTGTCACGACTTTCTCTTTACATATCCCATTTTTACCAGTGGGCATGGAACTTGAATAGGTCATATCACCAGACTGTGCTCCATTGGAAGCAAATTAAATAACATCACCTGTCATTTATCGAGTGTTTGCTCTGAATCAGGCATGGTACTAGATGTTTTACAAATAGTGACTTATTGTCTGTAATCCTCACTCATTCAAAGAAGTAGTCATTAACCCCATGTTAGAGCTGAGGAAACTAAATTTAGCCCCAATTCTAATTGATGTTAAGCAGTAGTGATTCCAAGGTCCAAAGCCCATTCTCTTGGCTTCTACTGGCTATTTCCCCATGATTTAAAGGCCTAGAGCACCTACCATGGTTCATGGTACAAGAGAAAAGTCCAGCACATGTTTTTAAATGAAAGAAGGAAAAAGAACTTGGGAATACTAGGAATAAGTAGAAAGCATAAGGCCCAAGGACAGATCTTCAGTTGGCAGAGCCTTGCTTCTGCCATCCACAGAAATGCATGCTTTGGTGACAGTGGGTGTCAGCCAGCTCTAAGTCAGTTGTTCTGCAGGAGGCTAGCGTCAGCAGGAGTGCTCACTGTCCTCACACCTTCCCCAGTCTCTTTCAATGCAATGAGGGAATTGAACTAAATGATCTTTAAGATTCCTTATAACTTTTATATTCTCTTCTAGAATCTGAGAAAATAGCATGCTTAAATCAGTTCAATGAGAAAGCAAATGACTGGTAGTCCTTACTTTGATCTTTCTTTTTTTTTTTTTTAATAACTTGAAAGGGACATTTGTTAGTGGAGATGATACTTGATTTGGCATAATATGAGGCAGTTTGAGAGTATTTGTGTTCAGAGATACTACCCAGCAGGCTGGTCCCAC
Organism: Urocitellus parryii; assembly: GCF_045843805.1. Taxonomy (NCBI): domain Eukaryota; kingdom Metazoa; phylum Chordata; class Mammalia; order Rodentia; family Sciuridae; genus Urocitellus; species Urocitellus parryii. The sequence continues at coordinate 45,693,423 of NC_135536.1, forward strand.
TCCACAGGTCTCCCACAACTGACTTAAGTGCCCCAGAAGAATCCTCTGAACCTCTCTATGAATACCTTTCTTCTAGCCCCTCTGCATAGCCTTACTGCTACTTTTCTTCTCCTGGGATCTGAGGGACATGAGACCAGATCTCTGCCTTCCCAGCCTTCTACCCATGTTGGAGGAAGTAGGGATCCTCTTTAGGACCCAACCCAAGAAAGCTACGCTGAGGACAGGCCTCCTCTTGGCAGGACTCATTGCATCTAGGCGGTTTGGGAAGTGTTGGGAGGATTTCCAGCTTAGATATAAGCAGAGTGCCCTGCTTTCTCTGTACAAAATTTTAATCATATTCTTTATCTCATTAGCAGATAAAGTTACTGTAAATTATCTGAAGACATTTTCTTTGCTCACATGTAGATCGAGCCAGGGTTTGTGTGTGGAGAAGGATGAGTGTATGATCCAGTAAGGAAAAAAGAAGACCCAGGTGCTGACCTCAGTACACACACTGTATTTTTAGAGGCCCCTATTAAGTAATTTAAGAAGAAATAAGAGCCAATTTCTTCAGTTGATTAGTAGACATGGCAGATTGATGTTTTTACCTACTATGTCTTAAGATTCCAGAGGTGAAGTTCAAAAATAACAAAAACATGGGCTGGGGATGTGGCTCAAGCGGTAGCGTGCTCGCCTGGCATGCATGTGGCCCGGGTTCGATCCTCAGCACCACATACAAAGATGTGTCCGCCGAAAACTAAAAAATAAATATTAAAAATTCTCTCTCTCTCTCTCTCTCTCTCTCTCTCTCTCTCTCTCTCTCTCTCTCTTTCTCTCTTTAAAAAAAAAATAACAAAAACAATTCCATTTGCCTAAGATTCTATCTGAAAGGCAGGAAGAAATCCTGTTATTCCCCATGAATGACCCATTAGATGTTAAAATATATATATGCCTCTAATTTTGTCCTCAAAGCTGATTTTCTGGGGATCTGTGCCTGCTTGTGACGATGTTAGAATTTAGAGCTTCACGGCGGTCAGGGAGCAGTTTTGCTTCCATTCTGTTTTGAATCATTTATTGTAAAATATATGTCATATGCCTCATTTGCTATAAAATCTATTTTATTGTGGTACTTAATTAATGATCACTTTGACCATTTGTGGCAAGTGGCCAAAAATTTATCTTTGCCTTTTTTTTTTAACTGCCAGTGTTTGAGAAAAGCAGATTAGGTAAAAACATATCAATCTGCCCTATCCATTAATAAATGAGAAATGGACTGTGATTTCTTCTTAAACTATATAGTAAAACCTTTTAAAATGTATTGCTTGTTTTGAATACTGAAAAAATGCTGTGAAATTCAAAATTAAAGTATATTATATATTTATAATGTAGACAGAACATGTATACATAAACTTTTAAATTATTTTGCGAGTTGATAGTGAAAGAATGAGAGAGAGAGACAAAGAAAAATGTAAGGGGGAGGAAAAGATGGTGGGAGAGGAGGAGGAGGAAAAAAAGGAGAAAATATGTTGATGTTTAAAATTTTTAATCTGTTGTTCATAAGTGGAGTTGAAGAGATTCCAACACTGAATCCTATGCAAATAACAAGAAATATGTGTGCAAAAGTAGAAGACTCATTAATAACTTGTGTTGGTAGCAACATAGAAGTCTAACATTCCTTTCTTTCCCTAAGAACTTGTTTTTGATGAACAAGGAAGCTTCAGAGAAGTCGACTCTTCCCGGCCTTTCAAGATCTCTTTTATGATTTGGCTTGCACTGTGAGATCAACCCAAATGCTGCTGCCTGATATCAGAGTTTAGTTTGCAACCCATAAATATGGAAAGTGCGGTTTGTCACTTGCATTTGTTTTACACTTACAAATTAGGAGACACATTTACTGTAAATATAGTTAGCATCCAGAGGTTTCAAAGCTAAGAATATGCATGTTCAAAATGTCTTTGCCTTATTTATGCTGTGGCTACCACATTTGTATAAACAGAAAATTACTCCATTCATGCTTTATTACTTCTTCTTTTGTACCACAGGCTTGACCCCAGTCATCATAAATTGAGAAATAGTGGGGAACTAATGGAGACAGATGGGAATATGGCTTGCCATTTACTCAAATTGGTAAAGTAATTAACCTCAAGGTGCTGGTTTGCAAGAAAAATTGTTGGAATATCTCAGGACGTCGGTAAACAGACTCCTGCTTTAACCAGTTCTGACAACTGCATCATAAACTAGACTTATTCTGTTCAATTGACCTGTCAACGTCTTGAGTCCAAATAAAGATTTGTATTACAATGCACTTGCTGAGAAGTGGGAGAACACCACTGCTGTTTCTTTTCAAATGGGTTGCTGTTCTCTTCCTGCTGCATAGGAGCTGGAGTGTCATAGATTCATTCTTCAGCTATTATATTCCTTAGAAATCTTCCATTACTGATTGTGTGACAGCTTCGTGACAGCAGATGGTAGTCATTTGGCTCCAGAAAATGAAATGAAAAAACATGGGCCAGGCTGGCTGGGCTCATTTAGAACAGCGGTGGACAGAGGCCAGATCTAGATTTTATTTATCCAGGGATGTCCTGAAATGAAGCCAGAGTTGTGTTGGTCTTGTGTTGTTCCCTACAGATTGAGGGGTGGGACTATATTTCTGCAGATTATTATATAAATCAAAGGTGGTCTTTCAAATAGGGCTATTTGACCAAACAAAAGTATATTCCTTTTGAAAGCAGACTGATTTCCCTGACTTCTACCTACCTCTTTCTCTTCTCTACTCGCCCCTCTCTGTCTTCAGTCTTTGTTGAGAGAGCATTTAGATTTCTCTTTCCACATCTTCAGCTGTGAGATGTTTCTATAGCAGTGTGTTCCATCTTCAGGACATGGCAGCTTCTGCCATAGTCAACTGAGTAACTGGGAGGGGTTGAATCATCTTTATGGCTATTTACCTCATGTGTTTTAGTTCACAGTAAAAGCAGTCTTTAACAGGCAGGCGGGCTCGTGGTTATGATAGCCCATAAAACTTATCTAGAAGGGCATATGTCATGGGAATATAAAGAGTAATTTTTATCTCAAGTAAATATATCCATTCATGAAAGAGGAAAACTAAAAATATTTTTGTGGTATCTCAATTTGAAGAAAACTCAGGTGATTCAGAATTAGGAGTTCAGGATTATCATGATAACTCTCCTCATGTATATACGTAGGAGAAAATAGTCACAAAGTGAGCAAGCCTACTTTACTAATTTCACTTCAGGAAGGCAGCAATCTGAGAACTGAGCTGGGTGTGGACACAGGATGGCAGTGTTCTAACCCTGACATCTGCTGAGCTGGGCAGCATGAATTGTTCTATCTACAGGGGATCCTCTGGGAAGACTCAAAAGCTCCTGTCCGTTTAAAGGGGAGATTCATAACTGCCTTGAGTGAGTTGTTTATATAGACCCATTTTGAAGAATAATGACCAAATAATTTGTTTACTTGTCTTTGAGTTTTATTTAAAAACAAACAAACAAACCTATCTGGAAATCCATGGAATTCTTCCTTTAAAACAAAATACCCATGCTTCCTGCAAAATCTCCTACAAATAGAAAGTTGCCTATAAATTGAACCTTAGTTTCTCTTCATTCTTTGTAACATCTGATTTTAAAATACTTCGAATTAAGACAAACTAGAAGTCACCTTCACTTGAATGCTATGATTTACTGAGCACATCTGAAGTCCTTTCTCTTGAAAAGTAAGTCGTCATTGTTGAACTCAGGAGGAGATACATTCTCTGTCCTTTCCCAGGAATTTCCCTCTGAGGTGAACATATTCATCTTTATTGGAATCTTCTCTCTCTGGACTCACATCCTAATCTGAGTTGCCTTTTCTAAAGAACAAATGTTGACATTTCAGTCTCCCCATCTTGCCCAAGGCTCTGCCACTCATTCCTCCAACTGCGACCTTCAAAACCTGGAATTCTGCTGGGTGCAGAGGAGCATGGCTATAATTCAAGCAACTCAGGAGACTGAGGCAGGAGGCACAAATTAGAGGCTGACCTGCCTCAGCAACTTGATGAGATACTCAGAAACTTAGTGAGGCTCTGTTGCAAAACAAAAAATTTTTAAAAGAGGTCTGGGGATGTAGCTCCATAAAGCATCTCTGGGTTAAATCCCCAGCAAAAAACAAACAAACAAACAAACAAACAAAAAAACCTGGAATCCTCAGCTTACTAAATATGTCTTGTTTCTTTGACTCCATGCCTGATATTTTGGGTTTCTCATATGTAAGTACATATACGAGTATGTGTATACATCTGGTGTATGTGCATAATAAACAGTTTTAACAGAGCAGCATGGTATTTTCATCTCATCAAATGTCTAGTGCTATACAATCAAGGTATAGTCTCTCAATAAAAGCCGTAGGAGTTAAAGAAAATGTCATGAATTCAAGGCGGCTATATCTAAATTGACCTCCAAAGAGTGATCTCCAAAATTACAAGGTCGTGTACATTAGGGTATAACTTATTAAAAAATAACATTATGCAATTTTGGAGCTGACTTCATCATGAGTTAACTTCCAATTGAAGGCTATGTAGGTTACAATTCATGGTTTCTGCTTCGTAGTTTGTGGCTGATGACTACATTAACTTAAATGGGTGATGACTTCACAGATAACATCAAAAATGCTTTTAGGGTGCCTTCTGCCTATGACTATTTCCATCATTAAATTAACCATGAGTTAATGTGTGACTGTTAAAGAAAACACAAGGCAGCATTTTGCAGTGATAGCTAATGGATTAGAATGGCATTAAATATTTTCCTCCTGGCAGACATAACATTTTATAGTTTGGCTTTAAAATAAAGGGTATTTTATATACACTGTAATTTCATTCAGTTATTTCTCAGACTTTGGCACCTCCATTGGCTAGTTCAAACTTTATACCACCATCAGAAGAGAGTGCATTTAACTTATTGCTGTCTCTTATTAGGCACATGTTCTCAGCAGGCACCAGCAGCCATGGCAAATGAGAATAAACCCAGTCTTAAGTGGGCACCTTTCCATATATTTCCATGTCCACATGTCTGTCTGTTATATTTATGTGTCTATATTTATTTGCTCCCGGCCTATGAGAAGTTGAGCAGTTTAAACCCATTTGTTACCTGAATTGTTTTCTCCTGTTTTAAAACATTTTAATTTATAATCAGACAAGAAGAACAGATGTAAGAGTTGTAATTTAATCATTTTATTGCTATCTTTGTATATTTTGAAGAATTAGGTATTGTACTCATGGGAAGTCGTATTTTATGCCTAGTTGGAAAAATGAATAATGTAATAATATGCAAAATGTAAAGTTTTAGAACTTCACTACTGAGTAAGGCATATAAACTAATGATCTGGTTAAGGTCCCCTGTGCACCATAATAAATATGGACTAAATTTGTCATTATAGCTTTAGACAGAGGTTTCAGGCAACAGATTTAATTAAATCCTTTTTTAATATTCATACTTCTAAACTGCATAATTCCCTTCTACTGTAAAACTGAGTGCTATATTAAAACAAACAAAAACGGCAGATTACTAAATGGATATTAGCGTGAAGTCAATAAGCATTTAATTCTGGAGAGAACTCAGTGAGGAGAGAGGAAGCTTTGTGGAGCGCTCAGGAGATCGTAACTCAGATCTGCGAAGCAGTTCACAGAGGCTTCCTTCTGTTTTCACGCTGACTTTTGTAGGGGAGGTTAATTAGTTATTTGTGGAACTCATAAAAGACACAGGGGCAACACAAGAAGGCCTTTTGTTAGCCATTGAAGACTGACAGTTATTGAAAAATATACTTCAAAGCCCAAGAGGAATTGGGTTGATGACATTGAGGTAGTCTAGAATATATGGATACTGATAGCATTTTGGAAGGTTAAATACGAAGATCCTTATTCTGGAAGGTCTTGTCCTCCCATGACACCCAGCCCAGGGACTTGAGTTTCCCCTAAACTATAATATCTCCTCCTAGATACATGCACAGAGCAAATCTGGATGTTATGTTCCTTGTTTTTATGTGGTTAAAGCTCCATTCTGAATATTTTCATGGGAACATTTTGTTTTCCTAAGGAGGGTCAAGTTATCCACAGACAAACTACGTCTTAAGCCTTTGAAAGAAATGTTTGACTAGTTCTGACTTCATGGGCATCTTTGTTAAATAACCAAATCAACTTCTACTCCTCCAAAGTAATTACTTGGGTCAGATTGCCTTTGGAATCTGTAAGTTGGATTAAAATCTGATTAAATAGTCCCTTACTGCATTTTATCCACCTGTACTGGATTTCTATACATACATATTTTTCTGCTCCTTAATCAATTTTCTCCCCTCAAGTTAAGATTCCTCTGTCTTACTCATCATTGTTTAGATAGCACCTGTCATCATCAGTGCTTGCCACAATTTGGAACCAACAAGTGTAAGTTGAATGAATGGATTTTCATATCCAATAAATAACACTGTAAATTTTTGTAGCATAAAGCAGCATGGAGTGCAGCTAATCTTAGTCCCAAATTGTATGGATTGAAAAAATGGACTAAAGAGAGTTTAATTGACTTGCCCATGGTTATATAAAAAATTATTGGATAATGCTGATGGAGGAAGAGGTGACTACCTTGTGAGACAGAGCAAGAGATAGATGGAAAATAATTCATACTCTCTGTCTTCATAGTAGTTCACAGTCCATTAATAAGACAGTAAATATAAGCATGGAATCAATTAAAGAGCAATTCCAAGCAACAAAAGATTAAACACCAAAATATGTATGTCCGAGTTAAACCATTTACACTTTTAAATAGGATAGGAAAAGCACAAGGGTGGTTGACCTATCTGGGAGGGGCTTCAGGGCCAGTTGTATGGTTTAACTGGACCTTGAAGGACAAGAGAGACGAAGCCCTATACACTGCATTCTGGAGTAAACTGAATTTTTCAGAACGTTCTAACAGAGAAGCAGTGAGAGAACAAAAGCATCTTGTGCTTCTACCCCACTAAGCACTTCTCCTGACCCCACTGGCTGACACCCAAAGAGAGAGCCGCACGCCTTCTTTCCTTCCTGTGTAGATTTGGTTCAGAGAAACAGACTATCCACTCTGAATTTTTGTCGTGAAACAAGTTCACAGTTGATAATATGGTCCTGAAGTCAGGAGAAATGGATTCATTTTCATTTTCTATGACTACCTTTGAAGTTGTTGAGGGAAGATAATTATTTTCCCTCTTCAAAGTATTTTCTCACATCATTTTCCTGGAAATGACAATCGGGCAGTGCCCCAGGTTGGCAGATTCAACCTTAGTTTGATGAATGCAATTCCGAACACAGCCCTTGATTCAGCGTTAGTTTCCATGGCTCAAAATTCAGCTTTGCAGAGTGAATTGTCATGTATTTTTGGCAAACCATTTCTTCCTTCGACTTTAAAACCAAAAGAGGACAGAGGTGGTTCCAAAATTATTTCAAACTGGAAAGACAGCTTGGAGATGAAGATCACATTGAATTTGATCTCCCAAATGTGAATGAGGAAATAAAGATGTCCAGAGCTCTTAATGACAGTTATCACATTGATTAATGTTCTTAAGACAGATACCGTTGTAGGCCTAGGTACCAAACCAAAGGCATCTTCTCTAGGACAAGCTGATTATGTGCTAAGTTACAACTATTCCTACAAAGTAACTTAGACTCAGTGCTTTCTTTTCCAAACATTCACCATATTTTGATCATCATAAATGACTTTTAGGAGTAAATTTCCTCTTAGAAGAAAGGGAAAATTGATTCCATCATATTTAACATAAGCATAAGGACTTGAGCCTCCAGGCACAAATAACAGCATCAAGATTTACTTTCCTGCCTGAAAAACCAGAAGAGAGGCAATATATAATTTTTAAAAATGATTTCCAAGTCACTGGAGATCAGGCAATGAAGAACAGTGGTCCCTGAGAGACAGGAAACAGAAATGACTCCTACAACTTCTCCAACTTACAGAGAGTAGATATCTGGCAAAGCCCAGAGGACCCCCTGAGAAGAAACAAAACTGAGAGTGTGAGGACACCTGGCTGGAATTCCAGGGATGGAGAACAGCTAGGGAGACAGCTCTAGAAATTTGCAGAAGGTTTCCCTTAAGTATTCAGCTTAGCACTAACCAGTACTTGCATGTGAAGAAAGTAGGGAAGGCTGGGCTGGGGATGTGGCTCAGAGGTAGAGGGCTCGCCTAGTATGCGTGAGGCACTGGTTTGATCCTCAGCACCACATAAAAAAAAAAAGTAAAATAAAGATATTGTGTCCACCTATAACTAAAAAATAAATATTAAAATAGAAAGTAGGGAAGACTGTGGGGATAACTATCGGAAAGGATTACAGATAATAGTACCCAGCACTCAAATAAGGCTAAAAACTGCCTGTTACCCCTAGCCAGACTAGAAAACATTAAGATTTACAGAACTCTGGGGAGAATATATGAAAGGGTCCTGTTGAGCAAGTGACATCTTTTGCCTATTATCAGGAGAAGTCTCTGCACTTTTGCCACTGCATCTTGGTATCACAATTGCCAAGGAAAACACAACACATTCAAGCACTGGGTGAAACAATGCTTTACTCAGTCTCCCATGACCAGCAGGTCACTCTCAGGAGTCAATGCAGGGCATTTGTCTTTCATTCAACTTTCTTGTACTGCTGCAGAACCAACCCCACTACAAAAGCTGATCTTGCTTTTTTTCTCTTCACTATGTGAGTAAAGCATTATTCCATCCAGTGCTCAACTGCGTTATTTTCCTTGGTGACTCAGATATCAAGATACAGTGGGCAAAAGTATTCAGACTTCTTTCTACTTTTGATAGTAAACAATGGATGCTTTTTACTTGACCAGTCCTAATTCAAGGAATAATTAACACAAATAATTAACCCTAATCTGAATGCTGTTCTAGTCCCTCTATAAATCATAAAAGCAAAACCCAAAAGAATCAACCTGTTTCCAGATAATTTAAATACATCCCAGAACAAATCTCAGTACTATTTATAGGAACATAAGAATAGATGTGACCCAATAATGTAAAAATCCACAATGTTACATTACAAAAGTATCAGATATGGGGAAAAAAGCAGGAATATATGGCCTGTAATGAAGAGATAAGTCCATTTCAAAACTTACTCAGAACAGACACAGATGTTTGAATTAGGAAACAAGAATATGAAACTGGATACTGTTATGTATTTTATGTATTCAAACAGTTATGGAAGCTATAAAAAGAGTCACAAATAGAATTCTATAGATGAAAACTCAAATGTGAATGGGATTAATAGTGCATTGGGCATTGCAGAAAAAAATATCAATCACCTGAAGATATGCTAGTAGAAACTATCCAAAATGAAATATAGACAGAAAAATTTGATTTTTAAAAATGAAACAGATTATCTCAGTGAGCTGAGGGACAACTTCACGGATACTGAGAATTTTCCAAAATTGGTGAAATCCACAGACCCAAGAAGCTGTATAAACCTCAAGCACAAAAATACAAAGGAAACTACACCAAAGCACAGTTAGTTTCTTATAACCAGTGATAAAGAGAAAACACCCAGAGAAAGAGGAGCCAGATTTAAAAAAAATTTAAAAAAGGACACCTGACATCAAAGGAAGAAACGTAAGGTTTATAGCAGCTTTCTCATTGGAAACTGTAAAACAATGTCTTGAAAATACTCAAAAGAAACAGAAAAATGTCAATCTAGAGTTCTATACCAAGTGGAATGAGATGCTAACAAAGGTACAAAGAGCACTGGAAATGACAACATGAGTAAGACTGTACAAATTTTTCCAATATTTAATTATCCTTAAAAGATAATGGATAGACCAAAAATAATGTGAATGTAGTTTGGGATTTATAGCATAGTAAAAGTAAAATGCATGATAAAACTCACACAAAGTTCAGGAAGGAAAGGAAGAAAAAGTATACTATCATCAGGCTCTTTTATGTGAACTGGTATACTATCACTTGAAGACAGACTGTATTAAGTTAAAGATGTGTACTATAAACCCTAAAACAACTGCAAAAATAACCAAGAGTTATAGCAAATAAGCCAACTAAGTACATAATATAGTATCATAAAAAACACTCAGTTAATCCAAAAGAAGGCAGGAAAAGAAGGGAGAACAAAGAACAGATGTGACAAATAGAAAACAAATGGCAAGATGATGGATTTAAACCTAACCATATAAATCATCATAGTCTACTCAAATTAAAAAACAGAGATTGTCAGGTTGGATAGAAAAGCAAAAACCAACTGTATGCTTCCTATAGGAAAAAAAATCCTTTAATTATAAAGACGAGATAGGTGTAAACATATGGAAAAAGATATATCATGTTAACACTAATAAAAAGAATGGCTATGTTAATATGAAAACAAAAAGTAGATTTCAGAGCAAATAATATAACTATGAATAAAGAAGGTCATTTCAAAATGAAAAAATGGATCATTTCAAAAGAGAACACAAGAAAAACAAATAATAATTACAGAGCTTCAAAACATATGAAGCAATATTGATAAAACTCCAGGGAGAAAGAAACAAACTTACAGTAGAAGGTTTAGATACCCCTCTCTTATAGACAAAAAAAAATCTGTAATGACATAAAAGGCTTAAAGAATGCTTTTAAACAACTTGACCTAATTGGTATTTATTTCAAAATACAACAAGAAAACAAAATTCCATATGATAACAGCAGAGTGCACATTCTTGTTAAATGCATGTGGAATATTTATGAAAATAAACCATATTTAGGGCCATAATATAAGTCTTAATGAATTTTAAAAGATTTAAGTCATTCTAAGTGTGTTCTCTGACCATAAGGAGTTATCTTTAGAAATCGCAACCGAAAATATTTCTAGAAAAGCTTCAAGTTTTGGTAACTAGCACCTTTTGAAATTACTCATTGTTCAAGGAAGTTATCAAAAGGGAAATGAAGATGTATTATGAATGAAATAAAAATGAAAAGAAAATTTGCAGATTTTGCAAGACATCACTAAAGCAGTAGTTGGAGGGAGATTTATAGCACTAAATTCTAATATTAGGAAACAAGAAAGATTTCACATCTGTGTCATCAGCTTCTATCTTGAAAGCTAGAAAGGGAACAACAAATTAAATCCAAAATAAGCAAAAACTAGAAATAATGGAGATCAAAGTGGAAATCCATGAAATAGAAACTAATAGAGTAAAGCAATGAAGCAAAAACCCTGTTCTTTGAGAACACTAATTAAAGACTCTTGGTTAAGTGGGAATAAAATACAACTTTCTCAAATTGATGAGAAGCATCTGCAAAAACTTGTAGCTAACATCATACTTAATGTTGGGAAAATTAAAGCTCTCCCCTTGTATCAGTGAGAGAGAGAGAGAGAGAGAGAGAGAGAAAGAGAGAGAGAAAGGAAAATGCTGTCTGCTTTAATTCAACATTCTTTAATTCAACATTGTCCAGGAGGTTCTAGCTAATGAAATAAAGCATGAAAAAGAAATTACACCATCCAGATTAGAAAAGAAAACATTTTTATGTGCTTAACACATGATAATCTACATAGAAAATTTGAACTCACAAAGAATACAAGTAACATGTAAATTTAGCAAGATTGAAGCATATAATATCAGCATATAAAAATCTATTGTATTTCTGTGTTCCTATATGTGTAACAATCAGAAATTGAAATTAATAAGCAATTACCATTTATAATAGCATTCCTAAACACTTAAGAACTTGTAGGGACATGCACAGACCTAGTGTAGTTAAAAAACTTTGAAAAAGAAAAGGTTATTTTGATAAACATTATAACATAAATGAATTGCAAAATAATTATGATTAGTGAACTAAGATAAGACAAAATAAGTATTGTTTTAGTCAGCTTTTTCACTGCTGTGACTAAAGGATCTGACCAGAACAATTTTAAAGGAGGAACACAGTTTCAGAGGTCTTAGTCCATAGAAGGCAAGTTCTATTCCTCAGGGCTCCAGATGAGGCAGAATATTAAGGCAGAAGAGTATGACAGAGGAAAACAGCTCACATGTTGATCAGGAAGCAAAGAGAGAGACTCCACTTGCCAGATACAAATATATACCCAAAGCCATGCCCTAATTCCCAGCTCTCCAGCCACACCCTACCACTTCAGTCACAGCTCAGTTAATCCCTATTAGAGGAGTAAATCACTGATTGGGTTAAGGCTATAACCTTCTTGCATTGTCTCACATGTGAGATTTTGGGGGACACCTCACATCCAAACCATAACAGGTATATATTATGATTTCATATACAGTAAATAAAATTGTAGAAATGCAAATTAATGTGTAGTGACAGAGCACAGATGAGTAGTTGCCTATGAATGGCAGTGGATAGTGGAGAGATATGAAGGGATACATTAGAAAGGTGCATAAGGAGACTTTGGGGGTAATGGATCTATTTGTCCATTATCTGGACTATGTAAAACCTTCACAGACATATAAATACATCAAAACCTATCAAATTGGATACTTTAAATATGTGCATTTCACTGTGTGTCAGTTATACCTCTAATAAGATTGCTAGGAATGTAATGGTTAGCATTCTGACAATCAAAAAATATCTCAAGTAGTTAGAAAAAAATAACATTTTATATGACATTCTCAGTGGCACAGAATAGGCTCTTACTAATGTTTTCTAGAAAGTGCAACTATTAAGTTTCTCTCTACATTTGTATATTTGACAGCATTCTCCTGTCTAGCATTTTCTTTTGTTCTTGTCTCTCATGTAGGTAGAACTTTGCATTGTTTTTTATCAGTGTTGTATGTGTCAATATATTTTAGTATTAGGTAATTTCAGGTTACACAGAAGTGAGAATAAGTTTCTGAAATGCAGAGTTGATATGTACAGACATGGAGATATATCTCTCCTGCTTTTAGTTTTTATCATTTGTTTAAAATATGTAGTGAATAAGAGATGGACAGCTTGTGACTCTAGAATGAGGAGTTCAGGTTTGAGAGTGTACCTCAATTCAGAATGACAGAGAATATCATAAACTAGTGTAATGAGATAGTGTAATGAGACTCAGTTCCCACCTGTGCTCAAAGTCATCTTTAGTCAGTAAGAGCCCAGCTGAGAAGGCTATTGAAAGGATAATAATTCGGCTAATAATTTGGGTGTTCCATCCCCTTGATCGTTTTCACTGCATGCTTATATTCAGCCACCCACTGTCAGGAAGACCTCAGCTGGAATCACCAAGACAGAGCAAATATGGAACTAAAGAAAATGTCCTCAAGATCCACACCTGTAACATCCCACTGGGTCCACCTGGATTAATCCAGTCTCTTCCAAGACTACACTGGACACGTTGCTCATCTTTGCAGTGTCCAGGTTCACATGTCTTCAGTTTCATTTCGCCACTCATCTTTCCCTGCCAAGAAGCTAATCCTTCTCACTGTCTTTCTGAATTATTCTGATTTTTTTTAAGTTAAACTTTTTCTACCTTAATTTCAGTCTTTGTAAAAATAGTGCTAATAGTACTGACCACATATTTACCTGAGTTTTCTGGCATTAATATTTTTGGGTAGGGAATGAAGCATGAGTGGTACCAAATACAAATTTTGCTACCGATTTCCTGAATTCACCCTTATGAAAAAGACCATTGGGTAGTCTTTGACTAGGGACTTGCTACTGCTTTCAGTGAGCTGCTATCACCTCTATGTACTTTGGATAAGTTGTTATGGCTCATGGGTTATTCTCTTTTTCTTTTTCAACCCAAATGTATTTGTACATCATCATAGGTTCCTGTCTTAATTCATAAAGGTAACCATATTTTCTTCCAACTGGAAAAAAAAAGAAGTGAATTGATGAAAGCAAACTAAGGGTCTATATTCTCTTCTCGGTAGGCTTGGCAGCATTAACATTAATGGGAGTTACAAGTGCATCAAGAAGCAAGTTCATTCCTAAGATGTAAGAGCTCCAGCCATTTGAAATTAGCCTTTGTGGGTCTCCTGTGTTCCACAGCACCAGGGGCTAATTCTTATTCTTTTTCATCTTTCCCCTTTCTTCACTGGGCACTGATGCCTCGTTACACACTGTTCCTCCCATTCTGCAGCGCTCAGTTTCTGCCTCTGTCTGGCCCAATCAGGAGCTTGCAGGCATCATCCCCCAGATGTCCCAGTGCTGGGTGGGGGAACAGTGATTCAGAACAAGGGCTTCAAAATACTCATATGTTTATTTAAGTCTTTATCTCCTTAACCAAATGCAGTGTTACCTAGAGAGAGAAAAATTAGAATCGTCAGTTAGAAGAGTTATTGTCTAATCTTTTAAATCATTTTTCTGACTACCAAGTTTGTGACAGCCATTTGCTCTCGTTCCCTTTATTAGTGATAGCTCATAACACTCCCTCCCAGACTGGTATTCGAAGTAAGCGTGGGAACCCAGGAATAAGAAGAAATGAGTTCAAAGACTCTCAAAATGAAAGAATATAAATTTACTAATAAAAGGGGAAATGATATCTCAAACTACTTCTATCTGCCAACTCCAGGTTTGTCTTCCCAGAATAGCATATGTCTATTTAGAAAGTTAACTATGCTCTTCTTCTGTGTATAGAGTCACTAAATAATTCCATTTGCTTTGCTGAAAGATGATCTTTAATGATATTCCTCTCCATAGACTCCTCATTGTGCCAAGGCAAACTACCTCTCAGAAGCTCACAAAATAAAGTTTTTCTCTCCTTTTTTTTTCATAATTTTATAAAAAGAGGGTAATTTTTTTTTTTGCCAAGACCAACAGATAGAGATGCTCTTGAATGACAAAAACAAAAACAACAACAACAACAGGAAACCCAAAAAACTATCATTATGATTCTGTCCTTCAGTAATTTAAAACTCACTAACATTTGAAAGTGTTTTAAAATGACACTGTTGATTGGCATGAAATAAGGGTCACAAAAGCAGTGTGCCTGGAAAGAAATTTCATTTCCTTTTTCTATAACTTTCCAAACCTTGCTGAAAAATGAAAGTTAGCTTTTAAGCTTGTTTCTATCCTAATCCCAGAATCAAACTTAACTTCATTTGATTACAAGGTTTGTAATTCTAAAGCGGAATAATTTTTTCAAATATCAGATCGTGAATTAGCAAGGATCTAGGAAACTTAAGTTAGTAGCAATGCAGAATTTCAACAAGATGTTTAGACCAGGGTTCTTTCTAAAGATTTTATTCGAGAATTAAAGGCACCTGAACACAGGAACAGCTTACAATTTTCTTCCAGTTAATATGCAGACTTTTTTCTTCACCCTGTGTGCTCTCAAAATCAAGAATGAGATGTATGCAAGAAATCTTCTACATGGAAGAATCACTCATGTCCCCTAATGCTCAGTTCACAAGTACTGGAACATCATACACTGGAACATTTCCTCAATAACTCATAATGCATCTAAGTAGATGGGATCCTAATAGTTAATAACTGTCAATAGAACGTTCCTAACAACACAGAGCTCTGGCTGGCCCCAAACACCAGGATTGGTGTAAAAATTAAATCATTATGAAATAGTACATGTTAAAATATTTTGCAAACTACCAATGGCAGAATGGAGCAGTACCAGTACTAGAAAAAGAAGAAGAATTTTTATTGGATACTAGAGACCCACTGAGACAAACTGGCCATCTGATGGTGGTTGTTTTTGCCTGTGTATTAGTTGTTATTAAACAAATGTTTGACAACACCTAAATGTTCTTAATATCACAAAAAGAAAAACTATGGAGAACAAGTGAGATGTGATGCCTACTTTGGAGAAGTAGTTAGGAGCAATCATAGCCTGGGGGGGTGGATTCAATATAGAAGGTGAAGTGCAGTCTTCCCTCTAGAAGTACAGACCCACAAGAGGGCTAACTAGCATTCTGGCTGCTCAAGGAGCTACTGGTTACTTACAACAAATGACTCATTTTCCTTGGGTACATATTTTCTAGTCCTTCATGTGAATGAGAAGTAGTTGTCTGTGAAAATAAATCTGTGTTCAAGATGAGGAAGGCTAATTTTTCACTTATAAAAATTACTTCATCATCAGTGTTTCAGTGTTCAAGTAAAATTAGTGATATTGTATTTTTAAAAAATGATGGGGGAGATGATCATTTTACTCTTTTTGTGAAAACTTATTTAAATTAGTTCATTTACCTTAGCACAATCTACAAAGAAAGCTATATGAGAGAGGCAATCAATTAAAAATAAATGAAATCATATCTTTAAAAAAATTAGATTTGAATTATTGGATGGAATGGATTTAATTACTCTGACAGAAATGAGAAACTGGGTGGCCTGGCCCTGCAGGCTCTGAGGGAAGTGGCCTAATCCCTTGGGCTGGAGCCTGTAGGGTCTGCCCCAGATGACAGGTGGAGCCTTGGGACACCTGTGTCAACAGCCACTCTGCCCACTAGGCACTTCTGCCTTTCTGACGTGTTCATTAGCTCTGGAGACTGTGGAGGCTAACAGAGAGAGAAGTAGAGACTGGTCAGAAAGCTCCTTTGGCAGAGAATAAAAAGAGTTAAAAACCGTTTCTCGTGGACACAAATGAAGCCCACGGCCAGCTGATCGCTCTCTCCACTCACATTTGTGCTCAGATGCCTGGAAAGGTCCATCTGAGGCCCTTCTTTGTCCCTTCCTGCATTCTGACTTCCCCAGCCCCAGAAACCTGTTTTCGTTTCTACCCACACTGGCACCGAAACAGTTTTCACCTCTCCAATTACATCCACTTCCCAGCAGATGTTCTGTGGCAAAGTTACAAAGCATTTACGTCACTTTTTTTTTAATTAATCAAATTCTCTTGCAGAGGGATTTTAGTTCATCTGGCTTTAAAGAATATTATTGCTGAAAAATAAATACACCTACTTTAAAAAAAAATGATTCAGGGAGGGGAACCCATGGCTTCATGCATGCGAGGCAAGTGCTCTACCACTGAGCTACACCCCCAATATACTTAGTTTTAAAGTTCTTTCTTGTAGGTTCAGACGATGGAGGACAGGAGGCTTTTAAAGTGTGGCATTTTATTTAAAGATAGCTTTCCATTTTTGAAAAAGCATTTAAAAGTTAGAGCATGTATTTGCCAAGACTGGATGACCTTCCCCCAATATGTAGATGATTCTATTTCTTCTTCTTTTCATTTCATAAGAATGTGTATGTCCCAGGATGATAAGTATGAGGCTTTTTTCTCTCACAATTTTAACAACAATCGCTGGAGAAAGAAGTATTCAGAAAAGAAGTTTCTGAATTTTCTTCTTTCTTTCCTTCTCCTTTTAATAGAAGATAAAAAGAAAGGGTATAAAAATTCCATCAACTACAAAACAGGTTTCTTGGAGCTTGCTGTTTTTATTTGTTTCATATTTTAGCTTCCTGGTAGAGATCAGGCAGTAATGCAAAGTATATTTCAATAAATCACTACTATGTTTAAACCATTGGGGATTTAAATATGGATATGTAAAAGGAAGAGATTGAATAGTCCAAATTCATACTGCTTATAGGTGGGAGAAACCAGAACCCATCAGACAGATCGACTGTAGGACACATGCATCTGGCCCTACAAACTCTGTCTTCCAGAAACAATGTTTCCCGGGTTATCTAGAATCTCTGGAACTAGTTATGACTCCATATGAGACAGATACCCTGAGGATTTGTGAACAAGGATAAGCAGGTATCAGAAGGTGAGCCTTCTCTCCCCCTGTATTACCAAGAAGGTTGAAGATCTTGAGAAACACGTTTATTCCCAATCCCTCTACCCCATCTACCAGTCAACTTTTCCAGCTCGTATCCCAGGATTCCCACAATGTGTTCTCTATACCCTTCCCACATTAGACAGTTTGGTGCCTCTTAACCATAACTTGAAGCTTCCCTCACTTTTCTCTGTTGGTACCACATTCTGTTCCTTTTTCATCATTGTCTCTCATGTTCTCCTCCCTGCTCCAGCCAGTTCTCCAGCCCCATTCTGCATTCAAAGCAGTGTGCCTGCTTCCATGGCTTTTGACCCACCAGGAGTTTCTGCCAGTCTTCTCCCCTTTACAGATCAGGTCATTACTGCTCATTCTTGGTACACTCCTCCACAAAGCCTTTCCTCATTCCCAGATCAAGAATCCATGGTTCATCTCTTCATCAAGATAGGTCTTTCAAGTTCCAATTAAATACTACTTTATGCTGCCTTCTTTGACCTCATGGCTTGTGAGTCCCACTTCTGAACCTCAGTATTGCTTTGTGCTTTTCCATAATGACACTTTCCTTCTTCCTCAAAGGGTAGTCACATGTGTGTTTGTCTCATCACCTCTACCTACCAGATTCCAAATTCCTTAATGCCAGAAATTCATTGTGTCCCCTAGTGTAGGTATCATCTAGTTGGTTCTGCATGACTTGCGAAGCTTTCATGGTCTCTATAACAAGACTAACATACACTAAGCTCTTGAAACAAAACAAAATAAAAGCTCTGGAAGAACCAAGTGTATAAAATGGGGATTTACTCACTAAACCCATGCCCATATAAAAATTATTTTACAGTCATTTCATTTATGTCATTGGGATAAATAGTAACTATTCATGACCTGATTGAAAGATAATATTTAAGTGTCTCTGAATTAGAGCTCTTGCTGGATTATATTTCCTGACACCTCATAGAGGCACCAAAACATTTGTGGAAGTGATTAACCACCAAATAGGCATGATAACCTGCCTAGAACTTTCAACAGAGAATTTCAAACATAATTTGGGAATGACATTTGTGTAATGTGTTATCGGGTAGAATTGGGCATCCTCACTCCCACCCTTAATTTCCTCATGATGCCTTGAGTGACAGCATGGAGAGAAGAAAAAGTGGAGCCCTGGAGAAGTAAGGATGGCAGGGTGAGAGGTCAGGCCACTGCAGG
Source organism: Urocitellus parryii (assembly GCF_045843805.1). Classification (NCBI taxonomy): domain Eukaryota; kingdom Metazoa; phylum Chordata; class Mammalia; order Rodentia; family Sciuridae; genus Urocitellus; species Urocitellus parryii. The sequence continues at coordinate 45,712,268 of NC_135536.1, forward strand.
CCTTGCAGCCACACTGGTATTTCAAGTCAGAATTCAGCCTAATTCAGAAATCATATTTTTAGCCAGCTGGGGTCATAGATCTCAGCAGTTTAAAAAACTGTTACCAGTTTGTCAACTATGTGAAGGTCAGAACAGAATAAAAATAAAGTGCTCAAGCTATTATTCTAGTTATTCAGCCCGTAACCCCAAATTTCAGAAACAGAGGTTTTGAGAACCTAGATATTTTGAAATAACTGAACCTTTCTCAAATTCAATAATTTGAAATGTATTTTGAATCTGTTTAGTTAAAAGTTACAGGAATACAGAGATGAACATTTCCAAATTTGCAAAGAATGTACATTCAGCATACACTAAAAATGATTGCAGGGCAAAGCAGAATGATAAGAACTGACATGAGAATTGTAGGAAAAAAAAATGAACCATGAAAATTGAGAGGAGATGGAGATGCAATGATGAATTCACAGAAGAGGGTGCCCTAGACCTGAGCGTTGAAAGATGGGTAGGTGTTTAATGAGAACTGAGAAAGGCACTGTGCTAGGGGAAGAGAACATTGGTGAAATGGGTACCAACATGGCACCCGGCAGCACAGAGGATAACACATAACCCACTGTGGCCTAGGGGTTAGGTTTGTGTTGGGCAATAGGCAGTATATATTGGGACCTGATTTGAGGGAACAATAAATATAGACTGAGGAGTTGAAACTTTACCTGATAGGCAATGTAAGACATTAACTAAGTAGTACTAAGACAAATTCAATTTGGCTGTAATGCAGAGGACAGATTTTAGGAGTAAGATGAGAGGCAAGAGGATGAAGGAGCTGGCACAGTAGGGCTTGTAGAGGTAGACGCTCAGAACTAGAGGAAGGGCAGTGGGCTTGGAAAAGGATTGAGGAGTCATTAAATACTTGAGAGGAAAAGGAAAGTGAGGGAGAGGACTTGAAAATCACCTCATTGTGTCAACACTGGAGACTGACTTGGAAAATGAAAGTACTGTAAACAGAAAGATGGGCAGATAGAGATAATTTCCACTTTAATTCTGACTTAATGTATCAGTCCATTAGTGATCTTTCTATTTCATGCATCATTTTTTCTGTATTTTTTAGTAATGCTGAAATCAATCTGATTTTTAGGTGGGGATCAAGTACCATATTTCAAATCCTGAACAAATGAAATGAGAACTCAGAGTCCAGGCTACATGCCAACTATCACACAGCAACCATACATCCCTTCCCATGTAGTCAGTGTCTGCCCTACCTACCACCCTAATTTGATTTACTAAATTGTGGTTTTTAAAAGAAAAATACCAGAGACAGGAACATTATCTTTTACATGGTGGTACTTTTCCTTGACTTATTGCATTTTAGTGGGATTTTGATTTTCCCAGAGTTGGGAATTAGTACATTCAAGGCCAGTGCTCTACCTCTGAGCTATCTCCCTAACCCTTCAAGGGAAATCTTGCTGTAAGGAGTACCCGTTCCTGATGAGTCCAATAGAAAGCCCATTTTCCCTTCATAAGGCAGCCATAGTACTGGCTGGTGTCAGTTATTCCACTGTTTGTTTGTTTGTTTGTTTGTTTGATTTTTGTTTTTTGGTTTTTCTGCCAGTATTTCCCATCCCTCAACTCAACCTTCTGGAATGAAGATATTAGTTATTTTCTGTGACTTATTTACTCCCTGGAACATTGCAAACCCTGGGCTAATCGTGGTCCTGACTTCATAAGCTGGACACTTAGTCTTTTGGGAGTTGAGCTAGAAAGAGTCCATGCATTTTATAGAGGCCACCGGGCCCTGGCAGGATGAAGTGGAGTGTGCTTTGTATGAAGATATGGAGCACAGTTATACTACCTGCTCTGCTCATTCTGAAAAATGTTCTTGATATTTTCTTTATTGGTGAATGTGTTTACAAACTCTGGCCATTGGCTGGTGTCGGGACCATGGTGATGCCTGCCATGGAGCACTCTATGGAAAGGCAGAGGACTGAGATGACAAGGTGAGTTCACAAACTCAGAGCAATTCCAAGCTTGGCAGTTGTCACACACTGAAGTCACACTTTCCCTGTTTTTCTTGGCCTCTCATCAAGGAAGTGGTTGAGTAGCTGCTTGGACAGGATGGGACTGTTTAAAATGCCTGCTGTGGTGATCCTGCTTTTTATTGGAATCTCACTCTCAGCACAGAGGGGCCGAGGTTAGAGCCACTCTTTAAAACGGCAACTATTTTTGTTCAGAGACGTGACATGATTTGCTGGTGGTGACAACTGATTTGACAATGACCAGTGATTTAGGTCTACCTCTAATAAGCGAATTAATCTGAGCTAAAACATAGTGATCTGTCATGTTAGAGATACCTCAACATCTGGCTGACTTGTCCTCTGTCAGCCGAGTTTGTCCTGTGCAAATCTTCTGTCAAGTGAGGAAAAGAACTGTGGGTAGAAAATTACATGGCAGTTTTAGAGTTAGTGATGAATTTTTCTCCCAACATACCAGCTGTGCCAGCAACACTATTTTTCATGGCATTAATCAAATATCTTGCCTGCAGCACCTTCACTTTCCCAAAGGCTAAAAGATGAATCTGTCAAAAAATTTCACTGGGATTTGCCAACAGCTTTTCTAAGCTCAAATACTAGTCCAGGCACCTTAGAAGTTTGAGCAAGGCTTTTAGGGATAGCCTTGGGGAGTTAAAAGCTGTGTAGGGTAATTTTCCTTTACACTAAACAAAAAAATCGAAGCCTCCATGGCAAGCCAGTGTGATCAAGTTCTCAAATCTGGAAAAGGGCCAAACACTCAACCATTATTAATGTATTCCATTTACGGACTCATAGCAAAATATATATATATATATATTTTTTAGTTGAAACTTTGAAATTAGCAAGGTACAAAAGCAATTGAAGTCCGTGGAATGAACTCATTGCTCGCTCCTTCGGAAGGAAAATCCCAGATGGGAGGAAATTCAGAAAAAAAAAAAAAAAAAAGCCACACACCCACATTCCCACAAAGGTGCTACCCATAGCTGAATGTATTTGCTTGGATTAAGATCTATGAAAATCTGAATAGTTTTCATCACCTGTAATCTCTGTTCTATCTTTCTTGTTCCCAAGATAAACATGGCACATTTGCTTTGTGCCCATCAAAAGTAATGTACACTCCTGTTCCTTTTCAAAATTAATAGATGTGTTACAGTAACTACAGATGACCCTGAGATTTGCCCTGAATGAATGAGTGAAAGCTCATGTTACACTGATCTAAAGTGTATTAAATCATTGGGCTCAAAGGCTGTGTCAAATTAGACATCCCAGGAAGGGTGATTTTTATAGTGTCTTCTCTACCCTGTTGACTGTTGCTTAAAAAGCAAAGACCATTCTTTTATGCTTTAGATAGCAAAGAGAGATCTTTAAAAGTATTTGCCATTTCATTTCACTAGCAGTATCTTCAAGGTTACTGAACAGCTAAAGAAAAAAATGAGTGACACTTCCATCTCTCCACTAGTAACTGCCTTGTGTTACTTCCTGATAGCTGTTTAGATGGTAACTCAGAGGTCTAGCCCAATGTATGAGACAGAGCAGGCACTCAACAGATATTTGTGCAATAAATGAATCCTTGGATCAACTACTAGTACACACACACATACACACACACACACACATACACACACAAACACAGAGACATACACATACACACAAATTTAAGCAATGTATTTTCCCTCTGACCATCCTGAACAGAGAAGTGTCATCTTGTCCAATACAGGTTTTGTAGTATCTAATCTGATTCTAATCCCCATTCCAGATATTTTATATCAATGAAATGTTTTACTAGTATTGAAATTGATTAATTTGCCATGGGTTATAGACACTTGTAAGTCGTAGGTCCTAGAAAGACAAAGTTACTTTTCTAGCTAGTGCAACTTGGATTAGCAAGCAAACAAATCAGAACTTTTATGGCTGAAGAAGGTTCATGAAACATTAGGATTTGAGTAAAACTGTAAAGGTGTATAGAGAGAAACAGAGAAAGGTACTGTCAGTTGTGGGCAAAGCACAGGGAATTCATTCTCTATTCCAGGGGATTTCTTGTTCTTTGAACATTAAGTAGTATCTGAAACCTTTAAGACTAGGCTCAATTTCTTTTTCTTACTTTCTTTCTTTCACTGTTTCTAAATGTTCATAATCAACTAATTTATAAATACTATTCCTTTGATTCAGGTTTCAGTCTTACTTCACAAAATTTTTTTTTTACTTGTTTGAATCAGAAAAATCAGCCCCATATATAATGTGAAATTTCTGATATTTATGTCACTTTTATCTGCCACCTATTGAAGAATATAAGTCACATTTATAATTAAAATTTACTATAGAATTTACTATGAAATTCAAGATCTATAACCATTCATTTTGGTTAGGGGTTTTGGTCATATTTGTAAAAACCCATTAATGAAAGTTTTTCTCTGTTCCTGAAGTAGATTGAAAGAATAGCTCAGCCTGTTATTGCTTGTCTCTGAATGTGCTCTTAACTTATATGAAATGAGACAAGACTGAGAAGATTTGAAAAAAAATAAACCACAAAAACAGAGGTTTCCTTGAATCACTGTACTCTAGCATTATAAAGCAGTTTTCTTTTAATAATGGAAAGTGAAGAAAATTACATTAGTTCAGACAATAATGTATATGAAGGTAAATTTGTACCTGTTCTCTCTCTCTCTGTATGTGTGTGTGTGTGTGTGTGTGTGTGTGTGTGTGAGAGAGAGAGAGAGAGAGAGAGAGACAGACACCAAGAGAGACCCGCATGTCATGCCTTTTTTTTTTAAAAGCACATATATCATCAGGGATATTACATAGCTTGTAACAACAAAAAAAAAAAGAGAACTGAGGAGATATTATTTTAAATTCTCTTGTATACCCCAAAAAGGTGTATTATTTGGAAGGACTTTGATAGTGGTGTATTTTACACTTTGACAACTTGGAACTTTGTAAACTGGCAATTGGGTATAGATGAAGGTATCCATTTATCTCATATATGTCTTGTTGAGGCAAAGCTGTCAGAAGAAATCTTATCACATGGTGCCCCATTTGTTTTCTGTGGTGATTTATGATGGTTTTGAAAAGGTCTTGTGATCCCATAGGCTGCCACGATTCTCTGACTTTTCTCTGTCAATGGATCAGATTTTTGACATTTTCTGAGAGCATTCAGAAAAGATTTGATAAATCAGCTTGTGGTGTTTATTTTAATTGATCTGAGGCCCATTCCTTCAAGAATTCATCAACTACAGTGACAGGGTCTGGATGTGCCACAGTGGAATGAAGGAATTGGGCTGGCCATGCTCCTGCAGTGATGATAGAGATATTGTGTTGAAAGTTTATGCGCACCAACGAGAAGATGTCATAACTAATTTAGTATGTTGTAAATCTTTTGACACAGATTCTAATTCATAAATCTCATCCATCACATGTGATTCATGAAACGATAGACAACCTTTGATGAGAAGGTACTTCTGTCTGTGTTCCAAGTTCCTTACATTTTTCCTTATTCAGAAATAAATCATTCCAGAACAACAGAATTCTATTATGAAAATGGAACTGTAGAGGTCCTTGGTTCTTTCGCTCCTGTTCTCACACTTGTGACAAAGTAAAAACTCTCTCTTTAAAAATAAAGGCGTGTTTCTGTGAGAGCAAGAAGAGGTGTGTGTGCTCTGTATATGTGTGCATGTAGACAAAAATCTGAATATAGAAAGAGACTGATTTCAAAGAAATAGAAAGGATGAATGGTAATTTTTTTTCTAGAATAAATTGACTTCAGGTAAAATGTGAATGTATGACAAAAAATTGCTCATTTTAACTTTTATTTTAAAATTAATTTTAAAAGCCAACATTATTATAGATATAACTTGGCCACTATAATGTCCCTAACATTTATTTTGTTCCATTTTTTTAAAGTTTACTTGGTCTATAAATTTATTTATTGGTGCTATAGGTTGGCCTTATTGATTTATTCTTTTTCAACTTGACTGATAAATAGGAAATCATTTATCTCAGAGCATCCAAAATCTAATGAAGGAGTGTTTGTGGTTTGTGCAACTTAGCTAACAGAGCGAGTTTTCCTATTTTCTGAACAATTATAGATAACTGTAGCTTGTTTATAGTAGATTTATAGTAGGTGGTATATCATCCTGCTGATCTGTTAGAAAGTAAGTCTGATCAGATATGAGAATGCTTTACCATTAGCAAAAAGTTTGCATTTTATTTCAGTACAAGTTACTCACTTAAATAGGTAGCTAACTAGAACTGTACTAATGTCCAAGGACTTTGTTCAAGTTATTTAAGATTTGGTTGCTGCCCTTAAGAACTTGCCAAATATATGAAGTCGACTGAAGTAAGTAACAAGTCAGGGGGTGGCAATCAAGTTGAGGTAGATATGGAATTCCTAGAAGAAGATGGAGCACACATATTTACAAATATCTTGAAAGAGACTCTAAATTAGGGAGAAGTGTCATGGGTGAAATAGAGCCTACATTTGAGCTTCCAGGAAGATTTAGATGTGATATTATAGCATTGAACATTCTCAAAAAAAAAAAAGATTTACCCAGTTAAAAGACATGGATATCTGAATGTTTGCATAAAATCACATCAGTTGAGTCTGAAGTCTGATAATAGTCCACATATTGATACCTCGAATCATTGTGTATACATTTTTTAAAATAGATTATCCAGGATAATAAGAGAGTATAAATCCATTCAAATCTTTTAATGAATGAATCTAATTTTATTTAATTATCTTAGTACCCCTTTCATAAAATTTCTTATATTAATAGGTAGTAATTTCCCAAATTAGATGGTATGCATTTTCTTAATTATCTTTCCCTTCTTATGGATATGGTAGCACAGTGTAGATTACCTAAAATGAGCAATGAACAATCAAAGAATAAAAAATGAAAGACCTGGATAACTCACAAGTTAAAGAAATATCCTTTTTCTTATTAAAAAGATAAGTCCTGAGTTGGGATTGTGGCTCAGTGGTAGAGTGCTCACCTAGCATGCATGAGGCACTGGGTTTGATCCTAAGCACCACATAAATATAAAATAAAGATATTGTGTCCACCTAAAATTAAAAAATAAATATAAAAAAAGGCTAAGTCCTACAGGGCAAAAAAGGAAAGAACGGAAAGGAAGGAAGGAAGGAAGGAAAGAAGGAAGGAAGGAAGGAAGAAAAGGCATAAATAAACACACTCACCTTTCCTCCTACACATACACATCCTCTCCTCTGGAAGTGGTCAAGTTTTAGAAATGAAGAAACTCTGATAGGGGAAAGGTCACTCACAAACAGACTCAGTGCAAAATGCCATGCCTGTAATGGAGGGTAATTTGAAATAAACTCCTGCTCAGAGCCCATAATGAGGAAGAATAGAAACAAAGAGCAAGAAAGGTCCAGTGTCAGAATGGAAAATAGGTAAATTTTAATGACTCTGAAAGGCATAATGACCAGTACCCAAGGGCCTGAGAGGAAACATGTGGATTAGCAATTCCCGTCTTGCTGAATGTTTGTTCCTGATATTCCAAACAGCTGCTGTCAGTCTTAGAACTCTCCTGACCATAGTGGACCAAATAGCAAAAAAAATAAGCATTTGGTAAATATAACAGACTAAAGAAAGTGTGTTGGGTCCAAAATTTGGATGCTCCAAGAAAACGGAACCATAAGAAGGAAGCTTTCTTTACAGCTAGCAATGAAAGGTGAGCTCTCAGAACAAAAGCAATTTTATTGAAAATGCTAGAAACACTTAATAGCCCTCTACTGTGCCAACCTGATGAAGTTACTAGAACCATAATAATCCAGGCAGCCATATATGATTTTGTTCTTTACTTGACTGCCCGCCAATTTAATCAATTGATAATGAGCCTGATGTTTCACTTGTAAGAAAATTAGAAAGAAACACTAAAAGGATCAAACACTCAAATTCTACAGTACAGATTTGACAGATCTTTAAACATTGATCCTCCCTCAAAGACACAAATAATATGAATGTGGTTGTAGCATTAATCAAAATTTCAGATCCCATTGAGTTCGCCCAAGTGTTGGCCTTAGTTATGTACATCCAGATTGCAGCTCAGGAAATGTATTGAGACGCAAATGTGGCGCATGTGGTTTATCTTTTCACTGATTATACAAACTTTGTCAAATTGTAAAAGGCTTTGATGTCTCAAGCTGTTCCATTTTCAGAGTTGAGAGTAAAAATGAAAAGAAGGGAAGTTGCTGTAAGTAGGAACTCTGCAGAGATTTTATTTTTGGTCACCCAAGAATGTATTAAGTAATTCTACTTGCCTGGCATCTGGCACCATGCTAGGCACAGACACTGAGACATGAAAGGGAGATTGGAGGTAACTGCTGCAATTTTTTGGACCTTAAGATCCAGTTAGGGAGATAAAACATTAAGAACTTCATAACACTTAGGGAACAATTTTATAAACAACAAGTGCATGGCCAAACTGGGCTGTGAGTTCATAGGAGACTGGTGCAGTCAAATAAGGCTTTATGGGGAAGTCTGATCCATCCAACTGTAAAGTAAATAAGAGTAAAAATATGAAGCCCGGTTTTCTGCTGAAAATACTAGTCAAGAAATGAGGTAGGGAAATTGAGATCAGTCCAACAAAGTGAATGAGGGGTGGACCATATTGCCTCAATAAACCCTGAAGTGTGTATACTAGATCATAATGACTACCACTCCCCACCTTGTTCCCCCTGCAGTCAAAGTTAATGATAACTCAGGCCAAAATAGCACCAAAGCATATTTGACCATATTCGGTGTGTAATCCATCAGCAAAAGTCCATTCAGAATCTGACTGTTCCTTGCCCCTCCTGCTACCACCACTGTAGACCAAGTCACATCTTCTCTCATCAGATTTACAGTGCCCCTGATATATCTGTTGCCTCCCAACCCCCAACCGCCAACCCCTACAGCCTGTTCCAATGTAAGTAAGTCAGATCCCATCACTTTGTTCCAGGCTCACCAAGGTGTCCTCATTTTAATAAGAGATTAAGGTAAAAGGGAGATTAGACCAAAAGGTAGAATCTAAAGGTAACAAACTGAGAAGGGACAGCAAGTTTCTATCCAGATCCTTCTTGGCCTCTCCATGAAGCATTTCTTCCCCCCGGGAATGAGGCCAGAACCCTCTGGAAATGAGGGTCTTCAAAGGAAAAGGGAGCAACCTCGTCTAGGTTTTGTAGATTGCTTTGGGGAACACAGGTAGTTTCTAAAACCCAACTTGGGGAAGAGAAATTCTGGTTTTATAATTCACTCTGGGGGAGAAAGAAGAACAGGAATCAGGAAGATGGGAGTAAGCTGGAAAGACCTGGCTTCTGAGGTCCTTCTAATCTCCTTCAGTTTAAAGCACAGCAGCCAAAGTGACGCACTCTGGGGCACTATGTTCTGAGCCCCAACAATACTCAATAATATTTGTGGAATAGATTGTGGAGCCAGAATCCAGATTATCACACCAAATGCTCTTCTGAGTTGGGTTGCCTTTTACATTACAACATAGGTTTCTAATCTGAGGGGAACTTTGAATCCTTAAAATTGATATGAAATTTTACATTTACCTTTTTTTTGTAATTGGAGATGAGGTTTTACAACTTTTATAAGATTCTCAAGATCCTTGACATCAAAAATAAAGGGAATCACTGATGCCCCAAAGTACTTAAAAATAACTATGTATTTTTCTCGTTTTAATTACAGCAAGGTTTAACATTGTGTTTTTACAAATCCAAACATTCTTATTATAATTTGGTAAATTATGTCAGCTTCAGTTTGAATGAATGGACCAGATGTCAATTAAGTCAAAACCTGTCAGGCTCACAAAGCGCATAAGATCAATTCCTTTGAATTCCCTCAGCATTTGTGCATGTGGTTTATACACATTCTTGTCAATTTGTTGCCTTGAAAATACTTTCTGCCTACTTCATGCATGTGTTTGTATACAGAGTGGTTATTTAATTGTTTATTAAATAAATAATATTGGATTAATATAGTCACAACTTGGATAACTACCTGTGTTATTATATTAAATTAGTAGTAAAATCCATATTGTTTGATTTTTCAATCCAATACATTTTCTGTTTGACCATGTAGGGTTTGTCTTAGTTTAAGATGACCTCTTATATGGTTATAAACACAAACAAAGTGCCAAGAATTTCTATGCTGAAATCATGGTCTTCCTAGGGGTCCAGTTGGTGACCTTGGCACTTGCTTTGCCTTGATTACTTAAATTTAAAAATGGGAATAATATAATTATCTTGTTTGTCTTAATAATTAAAAGTATCAATTTAAATCAGCCTTGTTGTCCCAATCATCACCAGTTTAATTCTGAGCATAAACAAAGTAGATAGTAGAGACCGCTTTTTGAAAGAGCCAACAGGTAGGAGAATTCTGATACAAGGAATGAAGTCCTTCCTTTTCTATAAGGATGAGGGAGCTGCTACCTTGGTTTGCTTGTGACAAATGGGCACCAATCCCTTTGGAGAAGCTGTGGGAGAGTTGAGACTGATTCAGGTCACAGAGATGCATTAATGGAATTCTCCACACTGGCTTGCTTTTGGTGAACAACCTGTATCCAGTGGAGTCGGTAACAAAGCAGGTGTTAGGACAAGCAGGTTTTGCCCAAAGATATCTAGATGCTGCTATCTGGCCTTATTCCAAAGGCAAGATGAAATAAGTGGTTAGGTATGTTGTCAAAGAGATTGATGGTATAAACTATTTTGAAATTTCCTCTGATTAATTACATAGGCAACATGGTTCTTCACCGAAGGCAGTGCTGTTGGGAGAGGACAGACATTAACCCTTACTGTCTCCAAGCAATAACAACAACATTCTGGGTATAAGGAATGGGTAAATGATAAACAAACATGGAATGAATGCTTTTTCAATTCACAAGAAATTGAAAAGGTTTTGGAATCACACATTTTTTTTTTCTCATTTGTATTCTACCTCCCATTTGTGAGCTTGCAGACTTGTTAGAGAGTAAAAGGATCTTAAATGGTTAATTGATCATAAAAGAACCTTCAAAGATAAAATAACCATCCAATAGCACTTAGTTGGCTGCTAACAGAAGTAGAACTACGATTCAGGGCTTCTAGCATTTTCCTCTTTGTATTTTACATTTGGATCAGAATCTTTTGGGCAGGAGTGTCTCCCTCATCCTTTGTGCATCAGAAAAAGACAGAGAAATACAGATAGGGAGAGTCAGAGGTAATGAATATGATTCTACAACCATATAAGCACACTAAAATTTTTTACCCTATTGAAAGTAATCATTTGTATAAGATTTACCTTTGGAAGGGGATGTGCCATTACAATATCTGGTTCCAGAATTGGCCATTGCATTTCCCAAAATTTGCCTTTGTTTTGTAGATGATAAGTAAATATCTCAAATGTTTAGCACATATGAAAAATCAGTGCTTCTCATTCAAGATCTTATATTTTAAAAATTCTCCAGGGATGTATACCTCCCACTGTGTTTGAAGCAATTAATACTTAACATCTTTTGCAATATTCCCTAGGGTGATTATTAAACATAGACTATTGGACCATCATTAACTTATTGAGAAAGATAACATCAAGGAAGTACAGAATGACAAGTGCATCAATGTTTGCAGTACCCCATACTGTGATTATGACACATTCATTCATTAACCTGTATTTATTAAGTATCTACTATGTGATAGACGTAGGTGCTGCTGACAAATCAGTGAACACTACAAAGCTTCCTGCCTTCATGAAGTTTATATTCTAGTGGAGGGAGATAGCCAATAATTAGAAGATACCATTAAAGAAGTCAGTTATAAGGTACATCAAGTTATAAATTCAAGGAGGAAAAAAGTAAGCAGGAGAAGGAGTTGAAGTGGAACTCACAGTGTTAAATTTTAATGCTTATTAATAGCAAGTATTATGCTAAATTTTCAGCAAATATATCTTAGGTATTAACATTTGCCCTAAGCTGCAACAAAACATCAAAGAATTAGAATATGTATGATACATATATATATATATGCATTATTGTCACATAAAAATTTAGCAGATCATGTGAATTATTATAATTGAGAGAGACAATGGGGAAAAATTAGTCTACAATTATGAAGTTTCTTCTAAGTGCGAACTTAAATGAACATTTTAAATAAGATCCATGGGAACATGAACTGGATTCTTCATAGAGTTTTTGGGGAAACCGAAGCAAGGTAAACGTGAAATCATGATAGATTCTTCATACACTGAATAAGTAAAATTGTTTTTGTTTTTATTCTGGATGATGAATTAACATATATCCTGATACTCACTTCAGACATAGTTCAGCTTTTTACCTTTGAGAAGTTCTAAGAACCTTAGAAATTATGATTTCCAGCTAAATTATTCTTTTCCATTTCTGTATCAGGATGCACCTAATTGAAAAAAAATCAAATGTACAGATTGGATAAAAAGATAATCCATGGGTTTTTTTTTCTTTTTATTCCCACATCTAGGGTATTTCAGTGACCTTGAATCACTATATGGACACAATTGTAGGTTCTCACATAGCAGCTCAAAATAACTCTTCAGTTTGGCTCTGATACCATGTTTAATCTTAAGGCAGTGCAACCTTATTCAAAGAAGGCATCTGATTCTCTCATCTTCAGGGTTTTTACTCACCTAGCTTTGCACAACTTCTGCCAGAAGATAACAACAAAAAGGAGGAAGAGGAAGAGGGTAACAAATTATTAAAAAGACACGTGTTTATGTAAGGTAGTGTTAACGAACACATCTATGCCTATGTTCTCAAACAAATTCCTTTTCACCATGCTTTGGAAGTATACTTGCTTGTGTTCCATAGGATGTTCACAGAGATTCTGGTGAATCAGCCCCTTAACAGTTGTCTTTTCAATATAGATATGTCCAAACAACTATGTAAATGAACATTCAGGAAAGTATCTTGTTAGGGTCTATAAACAAGTCAAGATGGCACCTGGCATTTTGCCAGAGGGAGTGGTTTGTGAAGTAACGCCAGCGAGCCATTAAGTTTGGAGATTCCTTATTGGTTGACTGCTGTATCTAGTTTATGTTAATTAAGATAAGCTGTGTGGAATGTATATATACCCCTCCTGTCCTACAATAAACGGCTCCCACTCCTGCTGTATCAATGTACACAAGTTGCTCGTCACCCGCTGGTTATTTTGCTGCAGCCGGACTGCGGCAGAATCTCATCAGCAATGTTTTTATGAGCTGTCAGACACTTGACCCCAACATGGCAAACCAAATTCCTTGGCCATAGCAGACTTGAGTGATTTTTGAGTTTAATCTTCAGAGATAGATCTTACTTCTTTGCCACAAGACTTTATCTAACATGTTTTGTTCTGAAATTCATGGGCAAACAGTTTGCTGTATCTTTTCTCTTAAAATTTTAACTATAATTTTTAAGTTTTTAATAAGATATCTTGTTTATTATGAAGAGCTAGTTATAAGCATTCAAGAGGCATACAGCTCAGATTTTTGATAAGATATTTAGGATTCCCAGATCTATCAAAATGGCTTTTTCCAATGGATATTCACTTTGTCAGATATTCAGTATGCCAGAACACAGGTTGGAGAACTGTGAAGGAAATTTAAAGTCAATGAAGAAGGTAGCATTCGGGGGCTTTAGGGAGTACAAAGATAATTGTGGATCAATTGTGCCAGACAATTTGAAGCAACTTAAGACTGCAGTCAGTACTTTAATTGTTTCTGCTGCGGAGTTTGAAAGAGCATTTAGTCCAATGAATGATGTGTTAACACCTAGTTGCGATGCTCTGTCCATTAGTGGCATATCATCTTTGTCTTTTTATTAAGCTGGTTGGTCCACTGTTCCACATGCTTAAGCCTAAAGATTATGTCAAGAAGTGGCTTGTAAGTGGCAGCTTGAAAGCCGGAAATTGTAGAAATGTGATGAGAGAAGCTATCTGGCTCCTCTGTCTCCCTTTTATTTTATTTGAAGAGTTTGAACTATTCCCCCCTCCTTAAGCCTGGGCTCCTGGGCATTGAAAGAGTAAAAAAAGTATACAATTTTCTCATGTAATGAAATAGAATGAAACGAGATCATGCTGGCACTAAGTTTGGCAGCTTCTTCACTTGGGGGAAATCAATAATACCTCCCCCATGAACACCCAATGCATAGTAGATAGAAAACCACGTGCGTCTCTCTAAGGAGTTGTTAAGGGCCCCCTTGAGTCCATCAGTGATATCTCACAAAGGAGCATACGTCAAAATAGGAGAAGTGAGAAGTAAGTGAGGATCATCATCAGAGTTGCCCTTCACATTAAAGTCTTTGTTCAAGCAAGAACTCAGCCATCTGCTACTTTGCTGCCTGTGCTTAAAACAGAATTTATCTTGCATCCCTGGGTATTCTTTCCTACAGGGTTCATATGAACTTGGAAAACATGAACTGATGAATCTAATGCAGTTGCCTTATCATAGCAATGGTGCTTGTAGTCAAAAGTTTATTTTTTTAACTCATTCTTTCTAGTTTCTCATATATTCTAATTTTCTTCAGAGGGAAGATTTTGAGAAACTCACAATTTAATTTTCCTTACTTCTCCTTGTCCAAAATTTAAGAGAGACAAGATTTCAGATGCAGTGCCTTCTGTCCAGTCCATAGCCATTTTTTTTCCCTTAGTTTTCATACCTTTTTGTTCCAGCACTAGACCTGAAAACCTACATCACAGGACTCAGTAGCTTGTGACTTCAAACAACAGGCATTCAAATTCAAGTGATGATAGATAGCTCATGATTAAAATGTCTCTTTTCTTTGTGCAATGAGCCAGCAAGATTCTTTGAGAGAATTTAAACTCTAATGCTATCATACTTCAACATTCTTCTCTAGAATCCTTCACATCCACAATTTCTCTAGAAGGTTTTAACTGCCCAAATTCTCATCGGTACTATTGTGTTCAGCCATAACCTTGAACTGTGCCTGTCCTCTCTTTACTCTTTTCCAGGGCATACTCTTAGAGTTACTATTTATTTTCTCTCCCCTCATATATATCCACTGAGAGAAGAAACCATTTAAAACATTACCAAGTCAATTTTGAGTTTAAATACCTTTCACTTGAAAGTCTACAGGATTTTGATCTGTTTGATTGGTGTGGATAATTTGGGGGGGGTCTTTTTTTCATCTTGGGGAGTAGCTCTCTCTCCTTGATGATAAGTTGCTCAGAGTAAAGGAAGAAAAGAGAATTTCAGTTATTGAATATTTAATTCTGGACAGCAGTTTAATCAGGACTGGGATTTGGGCAATGGCTCCGGCCCCCTCCTAACTTAGTACAGTTTCAGTTCTTAGTAATCCTTAATTATCCCACTGAGATATTTGAGAAGCAACTAGTAGTAAATGAACTTGGCAAATCAGCTATTACCCAAGTAATGAAATACAAATACATATGTTTGACAATTCTGCAGGGAAATTTTTTAAGCCAGGATTCTCAATGGATTGTATTGGCCAAGAGAGGAAAAAACAGGTGTTGTTATCAAACCGTATCTACAAACAATTTGACAGGAGTTTTAAAATAATGCACAGATTTTCTTGCCTTGAATTCCAAACATGTCAATTAACCTATGGAGAATCCTGATTGTCAAATAATGAATCAATATATGCCCCACAGGATGGTGAAGGGAGGGCTCACTGTGACGTAGGGTTAAATATTCAAGGCTTTCTCCCAAACAGTATATCTAAGGATGCATATCAACTTCACATCTAACCTCAAACAAAGCAGAGATCAGCTCTACTGAGAAAATTGATTTTATTCAACAGTAAGGCAAGGGAAATTAGTAAATTCAATATTTGTAGAAAGAAAATAAGCGAAGCCAGCTATTCCTGGTGGTCTGAGACTATTCTTTGTTTTGGTAATTATGCCTTTATGTTTTAGGGCTCTTATTTACATTTTCAGAAGGGCTTGAAATAGTTCATGCACCAAGCGTCCCCCTGAGCATCCAGGTTCTTCCACTGTGCAACAATAAAGTTGTCCCTGGACCAATACAAATTGAAAATGAATCCTAACTTTATAGAAAGTGCTGCTTTGCTTCCCTCATTGTTTGGAGCTTCTTTAGAGCTGAATCACAAACTAATGATCTCCACTGCAGCCAAGTCCTTGGTGTGATAGTATCTCATTGTAGAGGAGTCCACATTTACATAATGCGTAGTCTAAAATACCTTTGAGTTCACGGATAGAACCATGGAAAATAATTTTAGCCTTGTTTCTGTGCACCTGGATGGTAAGACACAGGCAGAAATACAGCAACGGGATGAATTTACTAATGTTTGCTATTGGATGGTAAGCCATTCTAAAGCTATGAAAGCCTTCAAAACCCCATAGGTCTCCATTTTGCCATTAGCTGTACCAGTTTAAACAGTCTGCTGCAAGAAATATTGACAGGTCAAGTACAGCTGGGAAGAGCACGTGTCCCAGTGGCCTTTACACTGACAGTTTCTCCCACATTAAAGAGTTAACTAGCAGCCAACCAGCTCGAAGTGGGAGCTAATGAATGAAATGGAGATTGATATAGACTCTCTTTGGAGGTGCATCGATCTGTATCTTGTGAACTCAGCTTAGGAATTCTGCAAGCAGCATTGCCTGAGTAACCCTGGCATGGTGCCCATTAGCAAATAACTCTTTTAATGTTGGTCTTCAATTGATATATTTATTGTATTGCATATTACAATGACCCTTCCCCACAGTGCCTTTGTATCCGATGGTTGTGGTAACAAGCTAAGGGAGGGATCTGCAGGATGCATTTGAGTTTGGGCAGTAGCAATGAAATATTTAATTAATTACATCCTTCATTTGCATGTGTGGTATCAAAGAGGTCTTGCTGGGGGTACAGAATCCTCTTTCTTTCTGCCCTAGCTAGCAATAATGAATCTGTTGAATATGAATTTAGACCTTGGCACAGAGACTATCTCATATGAGGTTATTACAATGAAAATAGGTTTTGAAATTGTAAAAGGCCAGTCAGTCTTGCAACATCCAATTAAAGATACTCTCTGTGTAACTGATAACTAGCAGAAGCAAGCAAAGGTAACTCCTGCTCAAAGAACTAGATGGTGACATTGTAGGTGCTGACCAAGTTCATATGTCACCTTTAGCCACACCTGAATTAATCCTTTTCACTTGACAGTTGTTCTCCAGTTCCATTTTCAAAAGACTCACCTGATGAATTTGTGATTGGGGAAGTATGGGTTGGGGCCTGGAAGTAGGCATTTTAAGACTCAAATAGTTTAATGCAGGTAGTCTTCAGTTTATGATTTTTTTAAAAATATATGTTGGAGATTGGACCCAGGGACTTTCTACCACTGAACTGCAACCCCAGTCCTTTTTGTTTTGAATTTTGAGACAGGGTCTCACTCAGTTTCCCAAGCTGATCTCAAACTTGTGATCCTCCTGACTTAACCTCCTAAATTGCTGGGATTATAGGCATGCAGCACCACACCTGGCCAAATTATAGTTATTGAATGTTGACTTAAGACATTAGAAACAAAGAAATTAATTATAAGACATGTGGAGGACACCATATGAAAAATAAAAACAGTGCATGGCTAAAAAATTAACCTGAACAGAAATTTGCAATAATCATAACATCAGTTTCACTTCAGTGATCTTGTCTATGGGTAACTGGAGACTGTTACTCCTGGATATGGGCTCCATTTGAAATCATTTCCGTGGAGACTGTGGTTTTGGCCTCCTGGACTCTCCACAGACCTAGGAATATAAGTTCAGATCCTAATGCACAAGGGTCAGTGCTTGGTGCCGCTATAGCCCTTTATCTACACATTTCTACATTGCCTCTGAACTTTCATCTGCTCAACTTGATGATACTTCATTATTCTGGGTTAAAATTATTAGTAACATACCACCTTCTATAGGAAAAGATCTTGGGTTCACAGAGTTTTGGCAGTTTGTAGCCAGGTAAGAGCTAAAACCCAAATTTTCTTTGTTACATCCCTACAGATGAAACATAAGTAAGGATAGGAAGGTCAAAGAGGATACACCTTACTGTTTTGAATGCAGACTTACTTGAAAAAAAATCTAGTGCCAACTGTTTCTGTCACTGGAATAAAAAACACCCAGAATTAGTTGTTAGTAAGAGAACCAAGCTCATCCATACAGAGAAGGATACAATCTGTGGTCTCCCTCCAGATCCAGCTCAGTTGCCAGAGAAATTTAAGGGGCTTTAACAATGCCTGATATTTTAGAAGCAGCTTATTTCTTCCTAGGAAACTCTTAAGTTAGGTCAAAACAACAAAAGGTGTTGATCCTTACAGGGTGCCTTGCACTTACTAGACCCTAGTGCTACTAAAATTAAATCCCTGGTGTTTCTGAAATGTCAACAGTGTCCATTATAAGTGCATATAATGAGGGTACTACCTGTGGGCATTAGGAAGCCATTACCTAACAAGGGAGTTCAGGCAAAAGAACAAGTTTGCTTCAGGTAAACCAATGTGACTGGAGATTGGAGTTCAATGAGGATGCACCAGAACATGAATCTGGACACATGTGAATGCTCAGAGTAACATTTAGAAAAACTATCTCTGATAAGAATTTGGAGGATAGATTTGAAAAGAATGATGATGGAAGCAGTGAGATCATTTAGGTCAACGCCATAGTCGATCTTTCAAACAAGAATAGGACCCAGGTGTGGGCAAGTGATGGAAGACCCAGGGAATAGATGTGAATCAGAATTATGAAGGCAGTATTTCCTTTCCTCAGAGTTCATGACAGGTGCTGGCTAAGTCAGATGGAAGGGGCCTTTCTCCAACATAGCAACCAAAGGAGGAGGAGCAGGCTTGGGACTTGGAGAAAAAAGATTAAGGGAGATTTGATAAGCTCCATTTTGGTCAAGGTAAGTGTTAGATGCCTGTGGAATATTGTGGTAGAAACTAGGATAGTCAAGTCCAGGGCTGTGGGAATATCCATGGTTATCTATCATTAACTTTGCTGGTAGCTGAAATCATAGACCTAGAAAAGATTGTTTAAGGTGAGAGTTCTTAGCACCAGCAGCATTCCCTGGAAATCGTTTTTCTAAATGCAAATCCTTGAAATCTACCCAAGATCCCCTGAATCGAATTTCTGGGGAGGAACTCAGCTAAGTAAGTGACCCTTCCAACTCTCTGGTGATTCTGATAAATGCTCAAATTTGGGAAGCACTGGTTTAAGAAAGCATAGAATGAGAAGTTACAGAGCTGACTGGGAAAGAAGGAGCCTTTAGAAGACTTTATGAAACGTGGACAGAGAGGTAAGAAAGGAAGCTGAGGTGCATACAGTGCTATTTAGAGACAGGGAAGTTTCTTGAGAAAGAAGGAATGGTCAGTCATGTTGAATGCTGAAGAGCCAGACAGGAAGAGACCTGGAATGTGCCTGTGGATTCTGATAGCTAACAAATTGTTGGAGACTTGGGCTAGAACAGTTTCGCAGGAATGGGACTGATGGAAATCAGATTACAGAAGGCTGCAAATGGAAAGGGATGTGAAGAAGTGGAGAGAAGCAGTGTGGGGTAGTTTTCCAAGTTAGCTGGGAGGAAAAAGTGAGAGAAGGAGAAAGGCAGGAGTTGGGGGTTAGTCTGGAAGAAGGGTTCTTTCCAAGATGTAAAAGAAAATCTTTCCAGGAAGCTCTTGCTTTGAATAATTGTGGTGACCTCTTAGCTGGTTTCTCTCAGCCCTAATTTGGAAGTTTCATCATACCCTTCCTCTAATTGTTCCACAGTTCACCATTACCCATTATCAGACGTAGCCCAGATTTGATGTCTTGTTCAAGGCAATCTTGCTGTCAATTTACCCCCTCCCAGAGGTCCACCTTTCTTGGACATTCATGCGGGTCTTGGGCCTCTCTGTCTGCATCCCTACCATCATCTACCTGCTCTCTGCAGTCAACATGGAGAATTTCTCCTGATCCTTAATGACCCACCTTCCCTGTGACACTTTCCCTTCCTACCTTGGCAGCATCGGATGGCTTTTCTGGTCATTGGGACCTATACTTATTTTCCCTCTGTGCCATGTCCACATACAACTCTGTTTTCATATATCTGACTCATCGACTATAAACCCCCGGGATATAAACAGGTCTGGACTCAACTCATGTTTTATTCCACTGCCCCATATAGTGTCTGTGCACAGTAGGTGCTCACTGGTAGTTTACAGAACAGATGAACAAATGCATTTGTGAGGGACTGTTTGCTCAGCTTCAGCATTGCAGTTTCACTCTCTAGAATCTACGTTATTTTCCTGCCTCAAAATCTCTGTATTTGTTTGAATATAGATAAGAGATTTTGCATAACTGTAGCAATAGGATGAAGGGTTTCCTGGGGTACAAGCTTTGTTACCTGAGCTTTCCTGTTCCCCAAGTTACTTTCCAGGACATATTAGAACCTTCCAAAAGCTGCAGTTACCCTGTCATGTATTCACTGACTTTAATGGTATTTAGCGACCTGGAAGAGTTTGTAAGGGAGTCTGGGTTAAATCTCAAGAACCAAGTAGCCACTGCCAGAGTTCACAAAGCATGGATATTTTGACCATGCACCAAGGTGGCCTGTTTGTTCAACACAAGGCCCCAAACTCTCACCAGTCAGGCAGTTCTCCTCAGATCCACACAATTGTGAAATTCCAGAATCCTATTGCATGGCACACCAGGCCCCTAAATTGCCAATTTCAAAACCAGACACCACTATTAAACACTAAAAATGAAAATCTTCTTGTCAGTTAAGAAATTTTCAGCATCTTCATTTCCCTCCTGCTACCAGGCTATCAGCAGGGGGAGAGCATGCATGGATAACACCATGAGTGTGTGCACAGGCACACACATTCACACACACACACACACACACACACACAGAAAGTAATTGCAAGTTTAAAGATTAACAGGCTTGGTCTATCTGCTCTTCTAGTAGAAATGTTATATCCATCTTTTCTTTCCTTCAGCCTCATTGTAAGCAGAAACATTTTATTTTTTCATGGTAATAGTAATCTTTATTACACAGAGAAAAGCATCTCTCTAAACCTTTTTAAAATGTTTTCTTTGAAATCACTTTTGGTACAGGCAGTAAAAAATTAGTTCCCAATAATTATCTAAAGATATTGATCCTTTTTCAGTGAATATTCGTCAGAAGTCTATAATTAATTTTTTATTTATTATTTAATACCAAAATCTCTAGTAAAAAAAAATACAAAGCACTCCCTCTGGATGCCATCTCTAACTACATGAAAAAGATGCCTGAATAATCGCCTCCAGATTGTAGGACTCCATTAGTAAATTTAGAAAGTATATATAGGTTTAGATTTATCACATCATTTATAGGATCAATTATAACTAATTTTTCTGTGTATGTGATGTTAAAGAAATGATCAGAAAACTTCTTCATATACAATGTGTTAGCTTTGTTCACTACTTTAAAGAATTTTCAAGCTTATAAAGTACCGTTTTTTTCATCAAGGAAAAAATAGATTATACATCGTTCAGGAAAGGAAAAAAAAATTATAAGGAGATTTTGCCTATTGAATGTAATGGATTGTCAGGAACCCTTGACATTATTCTACAGGCGAGGCCACATAAAATCAATACATCTTAGGCAAGGTTTAATTTATTTGTAGGTTCTTACAACAAATGACTTACCTTTTTTGTTTGCCGTTTTTCTTTTTCACTTTTGCACTCATGAGTAACTATGGTTCTTATCCGTCTCATTATTAAGCTCAAAACAAGATGATGGTGTCATTATTACCACATACTTTTGAAGGGGAGCAATCACAAAGCATCCAAGAATCTGGAAGTTGTGCTAAACATGACAGTTAAAAAACACTGCCTTCTACCCTGTTGTCAAACTACTCCACTAAGGAGCTGGGCTCTACCCAAAATCATCTACTGTTTTCTCTCATGCCATGTGTCTCCTATGAAGCAATCCCCCCATGCTGGGAGTTCCTGTAGGGTTAGTGAATTATTTGAAAGCAGCATACTTCAAAACATGCACTTTATGAAAGAAAGTACCAGAGATTCAGGGCACTTACTTTTGATAGCTGATTCTATGTTGGTACTGTAGCCTATCAAAGAAATTATAGTTAAAAGTATTGGATATAAGTGTGTGTGAATCCCTGGGTTTAATTCCCAGCACCATGCACGCATGCACACACACAATCATTGGCCAGTTCAGCATACCAAGCACTAGTGACTATTTAAATTTGGTCTAATAAAAATTTCCTTTTTATATTATATGCCTTGGAAGTTTTCTTTTTGGTGTTGTTAAAGATAATTTAAACAGAATTATTTTGTACTCAGTCTAACAGGTATAATGGGCTACCAGTCCTCCACCCACTTCTGCCAAATCATTACTTTGTAAGCATAGCTGTTCAGGCAGCAGGAGAGCACCCTATAGTCAGCAGCCACCTGAATTTGATCCTAGTTATTCTACATACTGTTCATGTGATAAACCTCACCACCTTTCTCTCCTTAGTTTCCTTATCTGTAAAATTGAGAAAATAATAATACCAGTTATGTATTGCTGGGTTTCTTCACATTAAATGAGATGACACATATAAATTGTGACTATATAGCAGACCTCATGTGCATATTGGGCCTGGTAAACACCAAGTTCCCAGTGGACAACCACTCTTCGTATTTTTAATTACAAGTGTGCACTTTGTAATTGGAAGGTGCAACACCATTACTTTGGCACCTTGGGTGAAGACTTTCAGCCCAGAACTAGAAATGCCCAGCCTCAAATGAGGAAGTTGAAGCTGTGTAACTGTTAGAGCAAGCATTTCAAAGCAATTCTTTACAGTGGTAATGGATGTGGCAAATGTGTGGATTTTGTTAGGATTTCTTCTGACAGCCATGAACACAGATATATTTTAAAGTAATGTAACTGTCCTAAATCTTGAGCAGGGAATACAATGACTTCTAGTATTATTTTTCACTTCTCCAATGACACTCTAGAAGTTATATTTGATAAATTCCTTAGAAGTTATTTGACTTAGAAAAGGCCCTGTACCATTTAACCTTGGTTTTGTTCTACTCAGACCTGTGTCCAAGGCCCATCTAATGTAATATATCACAAAGGTTAATACACCAAAGCCTTGCCATGCCATGATTCCCAGGACTACTTTTTAGGGAAACTACCTCAGAGTGAGATTTTTGGAATATATTGGTAGCTACTACCACTATAAGTTTAAGACAAATCCCTTCAAACCCAGTTCCCTTCTGGAACACACAATATAACAGCAAAACCCAAATATGCCAAGAAATCAGCAATATTAGATATATTTGTATATATAGTGTTCATTGGATTGAACAGTCTCAAGAAATATAAGCTAGAGACAAATTTAAAATATGAAGACTTATGCTACTCCTAAAAACTATTAGTTCTGCCTTATGTTCTTGATCACTGATACTGCCATTGTGAAAACAATCTGGAAAAATCATCTAGATTGTCTTTTTGAAAAAGAAAGTTACAATTTGCTTTTCTCGAAACCTTAAAGATTTGCTATTAGTTTACATAATATGGCTTCTTGGATGGAGTTCACACTACAGGTAATGATGGCAAAAATTTTACATTTTAAGGGTCAAAAATTATACATTTTCCTTAGTTCCTATTCAAGAATGTGACCCATCCTTTTTGAATTCAAGTACCTAAGAGCACTGTTTAGCTGTCTCCAAATTAAATTGCCCTGCCACTACATACGTTTTCATCAGGCACCAGATCAACGTTAGAATAAAAATATAAGCTTTTCATGTTAATAATTATCCTTTGTCAATTTGTTTTCTTACATGATCTTCATAAACAATTGCTAAGTAGGCATTTTTTAAAAGAGAAAAGGAGACGTGTTACCTGACTTGACCAGATTCCATTAGGATTTAGGAGTAAAATGTAAATTGATGCACAGGTCTCCCCACCCACGGGTTTGTGTTCATTCAACTGTTTTGTCTTGCTAGTTATGACATTCTAAAATTACTATTATAATATTTACAAACATAACTCTCATTTGATACCCTATTCTTGATCCCTCAGGAAAATAATATCTGTTGAACCCATTTGTGAGGTAGACCAGATTTAGTAAAATACATCATCCCCAGTGGGCCAGTGGCCTCTCATGTTGTCCTGAAGATCTATTCAAAGGAGATATGTGTTCTGACATCTGAGACTCTTCTGGTTCATCTGATGCGACAATTTGAAGAAAAGCTCAAATGACCATTTTTTTCAACAATTAAAACTCAAATTTCTTAAATTTCAGAAATAGCTCCCACGAGTAAAAACACTGATAAGAATATTTAAACTCCATTTGATTTCAAACTAATCTTTTACATAAATTGATTGTAAAAAATTAATCTTCTAATCAGGGGCAGACTATCATTGATTAATTTATTCAACAAGCAGTTACAGAGGTCTACCAAGTATCCAAAAACAACAACAATAAAAAAAAATTAGAAACTATAAGATTATTCGAGTTGAAAATCTAGTCGTACAAATATTCAAACATGGACCAGCCTACAAAGCATCCTGGAAGTATGTGGAGGCTGATAAAAAATAATATCTGTTCACATTTTGACACACATATAAAATTGTAGGTACTGCATGATCCAATTTTTTAAAAAATAGATTTATACAGAAAATGTACCACATGTTATTAGAGGTTCTGAATGGTAGGATATCAGGTGATTTTTAACATCTTCTTTATACATTATTGTAGTTTATATATTTTCTACAGTAAACATGTGTTTCTTTAATAAGAAGGAAAAATAAAAACTCTTGAAATTCCTTTTACAACGACCACTCCATAATTATGAGTTTGGTAGATTTTTTTTCTCTGCAAACCATTATTAATCACTTTTTCTTCAGTTTTCCTTCTCCTGCCTGATCTGCTTCTACTGAACATGGATTTCAGCCTTCACAGAACTTTACTAGTGCTCCCCACAATGATGAAGCTAGGCCCATTATTCCTGAGATGCAGATTTCCTTCTTTCATAGCTTTATTTCTGGTTGAATATAAAAAAAAAAAAAAGGTAGTCACTAATTTAATCAGAGAAAGTTCAAATTTTGACCTCAAGTTTGTCCTTTAACACCAGCAGCTCCATGGTTCCTTTTGTGTTTACCACCAGGGGGTAATTCTCTGAAAGGTGCCCTTGGTTATTAACTTAAGGTGAGACTACCCCTGACCCATTTGTCACCCTGGCTCTGATACTCCATACCTGTTTCCTAATGGAGAGTTGCCAATGCCCCACTCAAACATTTATTTAAACTTCCAGTAAGGCAAACACAGCATAGCTATGCTCTTAATTTTCTCAGTGTTTATAGTTTCTGATACTTCTGATACTTCCTTCCATTAAAAATATATTACTATTGTCCCAAGATTCGATACCTACACTTCTCTTGTAAACAATTACATTTCTTCATTATAATTGTACACAGTGACATCAGCATCTTTATTTTTCAAATTGAATTGATGAGGGGGGAGAGCGGGAAATGCAGACATGGTGAGAGTTTACTGACCATATTGTCTTGCAGAAAGTTTTTTACCCCAAGTAAATTTCTCATTTGTTTTTTAGAGTTTGTGTTCAATAATTCATCGATTCCCAACAGCAGGGAAGAGTGAGAGATTTATGGTGTATGATTGTGTCATGTCTTGTTTTATCATGTCGATA